>NC_056739.1:231512883-231697883 GCF_019279795.1 Protopterus annectens
TCTCTAATTATAACAGAGGCTAAATAATCAACTCAATAAAATAACCTACTCCGCTTCAGGGCAGGTTTTATCGGAACACAAGCATTAAGCCCCGGTGTCTTATCAGACTGCAGTGTAGCTATCTAATTCATTTCAGCTACTTCCATCTTATTTATTAAATCCTATTGCATCAGGCTGTGGGTAAAAGTGGCCTATTTGAGTCAATCATCTTGCTGTTTAACAAGATAGATATATAGCAGATAGATTAGACAGGGGGAGAGGGAGAAAAATAGACAACACTTTCTTACAACAGGATGCAGCATGGTAATTTATTTAGAATGTCAAGCAGGATCAAAGGCTTTGTATTGCAGCTGCAGCGCTATGCTTAACACTGTTGTTGCTGATCTTAAATACATTTAATAATAATAAAATATATATTTCTGTCTGTTGATGAACATAGGCTAAGGGGAACAAAGACTAAGTCCATTTGTCTTAGAGACACACCAATATTTATTTTATGGCCCTAAATGCTGACACTATCATTGGCCTTCATCTTTTGTTGCTAAGTACTGTTACACAATACCTGCCTAACCAAAGTTCCCTGGACATATGAAGGGAGTAATAGGAGGCAGTCATGTGACATACAGATTTCAGTATGGACAGTCCACACTAATGCCATCCATAAAGCTAACAAATCTAATCCAATTAAAGTCATTGCTTTGGATTTTACACTATACCTACGTGCTATTTTTGGTGGACATTTCATGGTTGAAAATTTTCAAGTCCTTGGTTACCTCTCAGCGTTATCTGTTGGAACATTTAGGAATTGCCTACTAAGTTTTGAGAGCCAGTTTTCATTACTTTCAAAATGTAACAAATCAAAGAACAACAAACCAAGGAAGGGATTAACTCTCCTGCATCCAAGTATAAAAATACTGATAAAATATAAAATGTCCACATGCAGGTAGAGAAAACAGCCGAAAAATCCAGTCACTGTCACTTCAATTACGAATTCCAATTCCAGTAGGGTATGAAAAGTTGTTTATTCAGCTAGCAAAAGTTAGCGCTTTCACCAAAAAGGCTTTCTCAAACTACAAAGCTGCCATTTAAAAACATCATTTAAATATGTAAAAATCAAAGCTGATAGGTTCAAAGTTAATAAATTAGATATGCTAAATACTGCATCATTGATTCATTTAAAATGGTATGCATTCATTATAACCTATACATACAAAGAGTCACAAACCACACTAAAACATTTAAAATATACAATACCCTAAATATACAAATATATAATATATATATATATGGTAAATATAAATAAACATATAATAAATAAAACCAAAATTAGTGTCTAAAGTCTTCTCTTTTTTAGAAGTGGTTTCACTTGTGTTTTGTCATTTAGTCCAGGCTTCTTATCTGCCTCAGCCTGACTATCCATCTGAGCTCAGTCTCTTGTAAGCGAGCATCTACATCCCCACCTCTAATATCTGATAGGACATGTTGCATGACACTAAAAACAAAATAATGTTCAGCACCCATACTTTTAACATGTTTTGCAAGTGCATTATGTTCGGACCCAATTCTAATGCTATAAACATGTTCCCTGATGCGCTCCCTAAGCTGTCTGCACATCTTGCCTACATACAAAGACATGCATGAGACGCACCGGGCTAAGTACACCACATTGGTAGTTGTGCAGAATGTGTTGGTCCTAAATTCATAAACTATCCCAGTAATGGGGTGTGTAAAGGTCAAACCTAAATCCACATACTTGCATTGATTGCATTTACCACAGGGCTGAGTATTAAAACTACCATTCCTTATATTCAATGTCCTACGAACCGATCTGTCACAGAGTTTATTCTTAATATTTTGTTTGTTCTTATATGTAAAACTCGGATCCTGACCCACCACAATGGATAACTCTTCATCCAACTTCAAGACGTCCCAATGTTTCCTCACTACCCCTCTAATGATACTAACATCCCTAGTAAAATACATAGGGATCCTAAGGGGTTCTATTTTACCAATAGAATCAACAGGGTTAACACCCTTCCAATCAGAAAAATAGGGTTTAGCCGAGCCTTCTCTTAGAGAGTTAACTAACTCTATATTCCTCTCCACATCCCTAGTGGCGTACTGTCTTTCCAAAAGCCTACTTTTAAGGGCAGACACCTCCAAAGAATAATCTGTAGTATTAGGGTTTAAACGCCAAGCCCTCATAGACTGCCCTTTCATTATGTTTTCAAAACATACCTTGGATGCATGTCTCCGATGTAATAGAGTGTTCCTAAAACATGGCTTTCTATGTATGGAAGTATTTAATAGGCCATTAGCAAGTCTAGTAATACTAACATCCAAGAATGATATACTTGACTTAGAATAATTCACTGTGAACTTAAGAAAATCTGTAAGGCCATTAAGCTCTTCCACAAATCGGATCAGAGATGCCTCACTACCTTTCCAAATTAGGAAGAGGTCATCTACAAATCTTCTATAATAGCCTACATTCTCACTGAAACCAGCCATAGGAAACAGTGATTCCACTTCCCAGTCAGCCATAACCAAATTGGCGTAGCTATTGGCACAGGATGTGCCCATAGCTACGCCATCCTTCTGCACAAAAATGTTGTCATCAAAGACAAAAACATTATTTTCCAGGACAATCTCCATAAACAGGGCAATAATGTCTATAAATTCTTCGTCAATGCAGGGGTTGCAGGGGTCGGGAGGGGAGCATACGGGGCCAACTTTGAAGAAGATGTGGGAAAAAGTGGGGGATCATTAGTAGTTAATTTGTCTGATAGATTGTTGAGTGTATATGAAGAAGAAGTCCTGAATAAAGGCCTGAGTTATATACCTACCTGTGATAGTGATGTCACAGATTCTATATTGGATATCAAGATGTTTGTTAGGAAAGCACAGTTGAAATTGGACTTTGGAGCTTATGATGGAATAGCAGTTAGTGATGGTTTAGGAAGTTTCACCTAATAGTTTATACATGCCTGTGCTGCACCCCCTGCTGGATACTTTTTCTAAATTGGTCGAAGATGACTTATATAAGTATTACAGTGAGAAGAAGAAGTATGGATCTAGGTCCAAGAAGTATAACTTATCGTACCTGCAAAGGAAGGCATTGAATGATCTTAGGAATGAGGGGTCAATAATTATTAGACCGGCAGACAAGGGGGGACCAATAGTGGTTATGGATACGGACAAGTATGTATGCAATATGAATTTAATGCTTAGTAATACTGAATTTTATAACATTATTAGTCTTAATGAAGTAGGAATTAAAGTTTTCCAGGTCTATGATACACTTGAGGATTTGTATCAGAATCAACTTTTACCTGATACATTGTTGAGGTATTTAAAAGTTAGTAATCCACGCATACCAGAAATAAAAGGACTGCCTAAGGTTCATAAGTCCTCGATTGATCCTCCACTGCGACCTATTGTCGCAGGACAGGGATGGCTGACTGAACCCTTCTCCATTTTATTGGAGTTTTACCTTAGGCCTTTGGTTGATTCCAATATGTATACATTAAGGGATAGCAAACAATTCTTAATTGACCTATATGAATACATGGCCACTTTGGATGATAAGGAATTTTACATACTTGTGACACTAGATGTGGTAAGTCTATTTACAGTTATTCCCAATACTGAAGGTGTGCTGAGGCTACAATGCTATATAAAGAGGAATTCTGATTTTGACAAAGAATTTATAGACATTATTGCCCTGTTTATGGAGATTGTCCTGGAAAATAATGTTTTTGTCTTTGATGACAAAATTTTTGTTCAGAAGGATGGCGTAGCTATGGGCACATCCTGTGCCAATAGCTACGCCAATTTGGTTATGGCTGACTGGGAAGTGGAATCACTGTTTCCTATGGCTGGTTTCAGTGAGAATGTAGGCTATTATAGAAGATTTGTAGATGACCTCTTCCTAATTTGGAAAGGTAGTGAGGCATCTCTGATCCGATTTGTGGAAGAGCTTAATGGCCTTACAGATTTTCTTAAGTTCACAGTGAATTATTCTAAGTCAAGTATATCATTCTTGGATGTTAGTATTACTAGACTTGCTAATGGCCTATTAAATACTTCCATACATAGAAAGCCATGTTTTAGGAACACTCTATTACATTGGCGGAGCATGCATCCAAGGTATGTTTTTGAAAACATAATGAAAGGGCAGTCTATGAGGGCTTCGCGTTTAAACCCTAATACTACAGATTATTCTTTGGAGGTGTCTGCCCTTAAAAGTAGGCTTTTGGAAAGAAAGTATGCCACTAGGGATGTGGAGAGGAATATAGAGTTATTCTCTAACAGAAGGCTTGGCTAAACCCTATTTTTCTGATTGGAAGGGTGGTAACCCTGTTGATTCTATTGGTAAAATAGAACCCCTTAGGATCCCTATGTATTTTACTAGGGATGTTAGTATCATTAGAGGGGTAGTGAGGAAACATTGGGACGTCTTGAAGTTGGATGAAGAGTTATCTGGTGTGGTGGGTCAGGATCCGAGTTTTACATATAAGAACAAACAAAATATTAAGAATAAACTCTGTGACAGATCGGTTCGTAGGACATTGAATATAAGGAATGGTAGTTTTAACACTCAGCCCTGTGGTAAATGCAATCAATGCAAGTATGTGGATTTAGGTTTGACCTTTACACACCCCATTACTGGGATAGTTTATGAATTTAGGACCAACACATTCTGCACAACTACCAATGTGGTGTACTTAGCCCGGTGCGTCTCATGCACGTCTTTCTATGTAGGCAAGACGTGCAGACAGCTTAGGGAGCGCATCAGGGAACATGTTTATAGCATTAGAATTGGGTCTGAACATAATGCACTTGCAAAACATGTTAAAAGTATGGGTGCTGAACATTATTTTGTTTTTAGTGTCATGCAACATGTCCTATCAGATATTAGAGGTGGGGATGTAGATGCTCGCTTACAAGAGACTGAGCTCAGATGGATAGTCAGGCTGAGAGCAGATAAGAAGCCTGGACTAAATGACAAAACACAAGTGAAACCACTTCTAAAAAAGAGAAGACTTTTTAGACACTAATTTTTGGTTTTATTTATTATATGTTTATTTATATTTACTATATATATATATATATATATATATATATATATATATATATATATATATATTATATATTTGTATATTTAGGGTATTGTATATTTTAAATGTTTTAGTGTGGTTTGTGACTCTTTGTATGTATAGGTTATAATGAATGCATACCATTTTAAATGAATCAATGATGCAGCATTTAGCATATCTAATTTATTAACTTTGAACCTATCAGCTTTGTTTTTTACATATTTAAATGATGTTTTTAAATGGCAGCTTTGTAGTTTGAGAAAGCCTTTTTGGTGAAAGCGCTAACTTTTGCTAGCTGAATAAACAACTTTTCATACCCTACTGGAATTGGAATTCGTAATTGAAGTGACAGTGACTGTGAATTTTTCGACTTTCAAAATGTAAGTCTAAATAAGAAACATCTTGTTTCTTGTCTTTCTCTAAAGTCTGAAAAATCTTCTTTCTAAATATTACTAAAATATTAAAATATTTTTCATTATATTTGGGAATAAGAATGTCACTTAGTTTCTAATCATTCTGATGCTGTTATGCTAGCATTATTTTTAAATATTTATATTTGCATTTGCTCCTCTATTTTAAATAAATGCTTTTGCACAGCCCCATGATCATTTATAGCATGATGATTTACTTTACTTATAATTAAAATAATATTTTCACTCAATTATACAGCAATGCCTAATTTTCCCATAATGGAATAGAATTTATATCATTGATGAGATCGCTGATTGTAAAAAATACACTACTGCACTTATTCCAATGGGAGACTAGTTACCTGTACTGATATAAGGTGACCAGTATATGCTTAGCTATGCATCTAAAGTGCCTTTGACAGTATTTTATTAACCTTTTGATTTGCTGTCCAGTTTCCCACTGCTTATTTGACTTAGATATCTATCCTTCTGTCTTTTTATTTAAGTAAGCCTCTGTTATTCATGATGGAAAAGTCACTAACCTGAACTGTGCTACTATACTAGGCAGACTAATCTAGCTAACATCCTTGTCAGGAAAAAGCAACTTCAGCTTCTGTCTTTCAATCAAGGATTTTAATTTAGTCATTACCTGTCCCCAGGGCATTATCCCCACATAATTCATAAATAACATTCTGATGCCTGCAGGATTAAGGTAACCTCAGAACTTTTATAGCAGGTGTGCTATGTGGTATCATTCCTTTTCTGACACAGTAATCTTGGAAAAGTACATGCTGGGATTGCGTTGTTAATGATTGTATACCCAGCCTATTTCCTTATATTTATGTGTATGTGTTTATTTATTTATATTTTTTATAAGGATGGTCCAGCAATGTCATTGGATATTTTCAGGTGACATCTGAGGTCTGGGAAAAAAAGCTCTAGTAACCTATAAAGATTAATACTAATAAAATATGGTATACATCACAAAAATAATTCAGTTTACAATTATTTTGGCAGAGTAATGTAATAATGTATTGTAGTAAATGCAGCACAAGTTTCATTGCCAGTGGCAGTACCAAAGTTTCATTATTTCACTTATTTCCAGTTCTGACCACATACAAGTACAGCTAAAATGCGAGGAAGCAATCAGTTAGGGAAATATTGATGAATAAGTCTAAGTCCTGAGTACAAACAATAGACAAGAAAGAAACTGCTAAATTAATGCTGTGTATTCTATTTTCAGTGCATCATTAGTAATCAAGAAAAGCAAGCCATTATAATCAGTTATTTACAAAGAATGTAGACATATCATATATGTTAGGAATGCAATTAATAAAAGAATAACTGATGATCTATAAAATGAGCTTGTTAAAGAAAAATTTGTTTCTAAAGAAATTAACAGAAAGAGGAGAAAAATATGAATAAGCAGAAAGTTAGATGAAATCAAGGTGAGAAGAAAAAGGAATTAGGTATGACTCTGTGAATAAGACAGGGATGGAGGAGTGTACATGATATGCTAATGTGCTTCAGCTTGCAACCCAGGGTTTGACTCCCTTAGTCGCCAGGCCTGCTGTATGACTCAGAGTAACTCAATCATCTAGGCCACTCCTGAAAGGAAGCTTGTGGATAATGGATTTATCTGGTTAACAAATTAAAAATAAATAAATCATGCAGAAGTACAATCTGAAGATTGGCATGCCCTAGCAGGTGGGTTTCATGGAGGAATAAGATGTTTACGTTGAGAATGCACTGGTACATATTGGATTATTCATCTCTATTTGAGGCTGACTCTTCTGGGCATTTGTCACCTTGCTTTATTTTCAATGATTGATCACCCAGAATTGTGTACAGAGCAAATATGCTAATAGTCATAGCAAAAGTCCTTGTCTTTCTGTGTACCTTAGTATATTGGGATGAAGGCTTGTACTTGCCACTTGCAAAGACTTTCATTTGCAACTCATTTGTAATTGTAGCCATCATTGCTGTGCTCAATGGTGAGTTATATACAAAGGAGAATGGTACTAATTACATACTTGCTAGTCTGACATGTTGTTATTTTGTTGCTACATATCTAAATACATCCTATCCACATAAATATCAATTTCTCAAACTATGGAATGAATTATAGTAAGCTAGATAAGTGTGTGTGTGTGTGTGTGTGTGTGTGTGTGTGTGTGTGTGTGTGTGTGTGTGTGCTACTACAAGGTAATATTAATGTTTGTGTGTGTTCTGTATTATCTTAATCCATATATGAGATCAGTGCAGTTCTTAATTTTAAAATCATCTAATGGACCATGTAATGAGGCTGAATAGGTGTGCTTGCTTAAGCCGGGAAATATTACACAAATAATATAAAAAGGAAGCAGACCCCTTACAGTATGTGTCAAACACTTAGTTCAATAACTCTGCTAGGTCTCCAGCTCCCATCCATAAAGCAAGTGAGACTGGCTTTGTTTTTTTTATTTATATGACTAAATTAAATTGCTCATTACTGTTGAACTGAACTAGATCGGTTAATGGGCTGTGAATGGTTCCGATGTTTGACACGCTAGTTTGACAGTGTAATGTGCTTATGTGTGAGGTATTCCTGCATCCTTGCTTGAGGCTTGTACATTGGCATTGCAAATATTTTATTATGTGCGGTTGTGCGTGGTTGTATGTATGTGTGGACGTGCGTGGGGTGTGCCCATGAGTGTCTCTTTCATTCTCTCGCTGGCTGTCTGTCTCTCTCGCATATGCCATTTAATTACATTCACAAATATTATCTGTCCCCGATTTTACATACTACTACTTGTTTTACAGTAGACTTTTCCTCTGTAGTTTGTAATCTTTTTGGAGTTCTGGCAAATCACTGAAGATTGCAGTTACTAAATAATATTAAACATTAGACATCTTAATTTTCTCAAAATAAATACATGAATAGTTTAATGAATGAATAAACACATATATACATACATATAAGGGTTAATGCAGATCGTTGTATTCTTTTAACGTTCCTATGATCTGGGGGTGTTTATCTCTCATTATTTTCCTCCCTAATATTTGAGATAAAACGTTTCAAGCTATGGTTGTGTTACCATCCTTTAGCAGAAACTTTTCATTAAAATCGCATCTGTAAAGTTAAGAGGCAAGGGGTTGCGTTACCAATACCTCTCAGCTGACACTGATTTTCATAGACGCCCCTGATTTTGGATGAAACTTTTGCTCTGCCCCTCTTAATCCCCCTAAAACTGGTGATTTGAGCAGAAAATGTGGTGGACTACACTTAAGAAATAATGGCACTAATTAGAGTTATAGAATTCGTTGATTTCAGAAAATGCCTGCTAATTCCATTTTCTTACTGTAGCGACTTCTCAAGTTAATATCACGAATAGGTTAAAACGTGTCCCTGATTATTTCTGGACTTTCCTCCAATTCTGGACATAACAGTTTGAGCACTGTGGCCTTACCTGTTTAGATACAATTATTTAAAAGGCATCTAATCAGCCTTCCTCGGCTTCATTTTGTTTGTGATTGAAATCCACTCAGAATTTGCAGACAAAAGTGAACATCAGCTGGGCTCTCACACAGCTCTAATCTTCTACATACCCTGTCACAGCACGAATAGAAAAACATAAGGAATTATGGCCGGTTGGAAAAGTGGTTGCGATAATACGCAAGTACCGAAAGGGTGACAGAATAACAGGTTTTGCCTTAGTTTACCACTAATACGAAAAACGGACCGAAAATATGAGACAAAAAATTGAACAGTCTGAGACAGGACCATAAAACCAAGATGTAGTTGAGACTGGGAGACAAAACAGGATTGAGATTGAAACTATACAGGATATTGAAAAGAAAAAGGACACTGTGGGTGTGGAAAGTGAGTGACGTGAAAAGTAGGCATGGCATCGGTCAGCTTTATTGTGGACCCGAATTTTAAACGCTGGGATTGTCCCTTTAAGTTCTATAATGTTTTCAGTGAGAATCATTTTGGTAGCTGGTATGAAGCTCATACCTTTGTTTAGAAGATTCATTTCAATAGGCGTTAGTCTATGACTAAATAAATTCCAAACTAATGTTGTTCCCACATCTTCTTCAATGTTAACGGAGTCCCTTCCTCGGCCGATGCCTTCCTCTTGAATCATGCTCTCCCCAAAGGTCGTTTGTGAAAATTAGACGTACGAATGGGAAGAGGGTTAGACAACAAGCTGTTTGGATTAAATGGCAGAGTCGGAGCACAAGTAGCTGCCACTGTATGGGAAGAATCCTTCCTACGTGCTCCATTATCTGACATGCTAGCTGAATTAGTACTGATGTCATCCGCAGACGAAAGGCATGTACGTAAGCCTGAGGGTGCCTCCTTCAAGCTATGTTCAGTATGTGATTTCTCAACATTTAAGGTGGAGCTAGAAGGAGCAACAGGGGCCTCAGTATTAGATACAGTTTGTTCTGGTCCTTGAACAGGATCATTGGAATATGTTTTAGAGTGACTAGTATCCACATTGATATTTGTAGTTATAGATCTATCCTCCCTAGGCCAGGCAAAGACTCTTCCATTAGAAAAGTCAGAAATATCACGTTGTATCTTTCTCCTTTTATTGTTAAGCATCTGTCTTTCATAGGCAGCAATAGAGTCTATGATGTGTTCCACCTTAGTATCTACAACTGAATGTGGATATGTCTCATAGAGGCCCATTTGTGCTTTCTCAATATCAGATAACAAATTGTCCTTGTGGTTTAAAAAATTGTATTAGAAGTCTCATATAGCTATAGCTTGTATCTAAGTTGATTTGCTGCCATTGAGTCAAAAGATCATTATACGTATTGCCATATGTAGGCATAGTTAAAACCCTTAAACCACGAGGGACAATACGTAAATTGAGACATACCTCAAAGTGAAACCTCTGTGTTTTTAGTCTAATTAATCTTCTGGCATCATTTTCAAGCTTATGTAAATCCCTTCTCAAGGCATTGGAGTCATGCTCACAGTTATTCAAAGTAGGAGGTACAGTATCTGCTGGTAAAATGCCCAATAAGGGATTCTCAGAGCTCCCAAATAAAGATGAAAAATTCTTACAGCCAGTAAAAGTCACTCTGTTCAGTTCAGACGAGTTGGAAGAATCCTGTGGTTGACAACAACCTTCTGCCATGTCCTTACACCAAATCCAATACAGTATAAAGCAACAAAAAACAAAGACTATGGTGTAGGTAAACCGGTCCTCCAAAAAATAAATCATACAAAATCACAGTCAAAGGAGGCAGTGGAACACAGCAGTAAAATTCAAGAATTTAATCCCAGAACAAACAGTAGAACAAACAGTAAGCACTTTCGCAGCAACAGCTGCTTCATCAGACAAATAAAGATCCCAACTGTATCCAGTAATGAATTAGTCACAGCCTTGGGAAGTAATAGTGCAGGCACTAAGAAGCAACACTATAGAGCTGCACATACTCTGTTAGACGTCACGCAACGAGTCAAGCAAAACTAATTCACAGCTATGGGGGGGGTGGAGTCACAGTAGAAGTGGTTTACATTTGTTTTCCTCTCAGAATGGCTGGTGGTAACCAGGAAATAATTCATTATTTTTCCTTTTATATCTTATATAGTATTATACTATGTTAGAAGTTTACAGTGCAAGTTCCTTAGTACAACTAATCACAGAACATGAGATTGTTACATGCAAACCACAGTATATATACACTTGAAGCAGGATAGTTTTGAGAGTAGAATTCCTGTTTTTAGGATAAACAAAATCTACACTACAAAAGTACAAGATTTCATCAAAAATTTTGTGGCAAGTGTTTCAGTTATTAATGTAGTTCAGTTTTCAATATTAAGGGAAGCATAAATCTCAATATACATACAGGTTTCACTTGGCATCAAATGACCTTGCTGTATTGCATTAATTTCTTTTGTCATCTCTTAGACATTTATTTCACAATTCTATTTCCACTTAACCTCATTAGACTGAGATATTGCATTATTTAACATTTTTTTTAAAGTTAACCAGTGTATGTTTGCCCTTAGTTGCTTGAAAAAAATAAATAAGTGCACATACCATACCAGTAATCAATTAAGTAATTTGTACAGCTTGATAAAATGAAATGAGTTTTGAATAAATGGTCTATTGCTTGATTACTCATCAAGTGAGATAATATAGTTTGAACAAATACAGGAAGAGTTAAGTATTTATAACTAATCTGTGAACTGCCTCTTTTCTTGCATAAAAGTATGGCTAATTAATATCTTATCACCTCCTGTAGTTAAAGAGAAAGCTTCTCACAGTAAAAATGGATACTAAATAAAAAGGCACAAATATATAGTTTCATAATGTATTTGTGTGTGAATACATATACAGTGACATTGTCATGACATTTCATACTGCTACGTGTACTTAGAAGTCGATCCAGAATGTGTTAGTATATATTTTGTATTCTAGTAGTTATTTCTCTACAACTCACTTCAGGACAAAATAGTCATACAAGATGTCTGCAATCATAAGTAAAACTGAAAAGATCAAAAACTCATTCTTCTGTGATAATACAGCATAGCAGTGTTTGGGATTGCAAACCTAACCACAAAATAATTGATGCCTGTGCCTGTATGAAAGCTCTGCAATAAGGAAGAGCTGATTATTTCTTCACAAAACTCTTTTTTTCCCTTCTTCTCCCATGGGAGGAAATGCATTTATGGGGAAGGGTGTCTGCCATACATCATGTGACAAAGACTGACAAATCTTGAAGAAAGTACATATTGTATATTAGCTATAGTCTATCACTCATAAGAGATTTTTTTAGCCCCACAGACCTTCAAGCCACTCTCCTTTCACCCTATAGAACCCTTCATTTATTGACCAAGGTGAAAGCCCTGTGGCTCATTCATCCCCTGATTAAGTTGATAGCTTAATGGTCCACTTATTCCATAGTGAAGTAAGAATCACACGTTGTAAGCAAGCAGTCATCCATGCGGAATGCCATAATCTTGCTGCCTAACTCCTTCCAATGCTGTCATAATTATGGCTATAGTTACCTAAGGAGATATCTGCATCTGTCCACTTATTCCAGTCCCTCTCTGTCCCATGCAGGGCAGCTGCCACTGTGGAGCATACGGATGCATTCCACACAGAACAACTTCCTGTAGCTGTCAACAATGAAGTGCAGAGTATCACAGCCTTCTACTCAAGAGCAATAATTTTGCACTGGCATCTCAGATTTGCTCTCTCCACTCATCACTTCCAGCTTCCCTGTGCTTGTAATGCAAAATGGGTCATGGGGGGGATAATTAGAGGCTCATTGCTCTGCCCCACAGAACTTGGATGAACTATATTCTTTCTGACTTGTTCATAGGTATCATGGGCATCTGTGGGGGGACATGTCAGTGGGATCTATCTAAGGATTTGTAGGGGGTGTTAGGATGATACTTTTCTTATTGATGGCATCTGTCTATAAGGGACATGGGGTCCAGACTGGGTGTAAATTTAAGATTTCCTTCACAATTATCAAGGTCTTGGTTGACTAGAGACAGGGATGAACTCTGTTTAACATGGATGGGGAGGTTATTCATAGGTTCATAGGTTGATACTAGGCTATCTGCCCTAGGGCATTTATAAGCCTAGCCAGAGTGTGTTTGGCTTTCGCCACCCTTTTAGATTAGTTGACTGTGCCTCTGTATAGTAGGTCACAGAAGATAGCCCTTTAAAGGTTAGTTTACTGTGCCTCTGTCTAGTAGGGACACAGAAGAGATCCCAGGGGTAAACCTACAATCTCCCATCCACTCGTTAAGATTTCTATTGAAGAGAGTCATTGAGGGGCTTTGCCTAACATGGATTGGGATTTTGTTCCAGAGTGAGAGGAGCCTCTGGGATATGAATCTGTCCTTCCAGCATGTCCTATTTATTTCTGTGCTGAGGTTTAAGTCCCTGAAGCGTGTAGTTCTAAGGGATTTGGATTTCCTGAGGTGGAGCATGTCCATTAATTCTGATTTGGACATGGCTTTATACGTCAGGCACAGATTGCCTCTGAGTAGGCGGTAAGCAACTGAGTAGAGCTGGAGTTTCTTTAGCCTCACTGCGTAGGGCATCTGTTTGAGTCCCTTGATCCTCTTGGTGAAGTACTTTTGGGGTCTTTCCAGTTGCTGCAGGTGTCGGGTAAGGTACATCCCAAATGGGGCATTGCATTCAATTATGGGCCTGATGAGTGATGAGTAGAGGGGCACAATGACCTCTCTTGATCTAGATGTGAACCCTTTTGTGATAAGGTGGGCTATATAGAAGGTTTTTCTAACCACTTTGGCAACATGATTGTCAAAGGAGAGATTGCTATCTACTTGGGTCCCCAAATCCCTAATTACTTCTTCCGTACTTAATGGATTACCACCTATGTGGTAATTTGTGGGCACTTTGTTTTTCCCAAAAGGGATGACTATGCACTTTTTGGCATTTAGCTTTAGACCATGGCTCTGGCACTAGTCATCCATCTCTGTGAGACCCTTTTGGAGGATGCTTGTGTCAGTCAGCGAGTCGATTATGGCACCCAGTTTGCAGTCATCTGCGAACTTGGTCAGCCATAGTCCTCCCGTGTTAGCCTGTACCTCAGAGAAATATATACCGAACAAGAGAGGTCCCATGACTGAACCTTGTGGGACGCCACTAGTAACTGGTTTAGAGTCTGACATGGCACCTGCAATTCTGACCATGTGGGTTCTATTCCTGAGCCAGTTTGCAACCCATCTTGTGACATAGGGGTTAATATTTAAGCTGGTGAGCTTATTTATGATGCCCGAGTGGGGTATTGTGTCGAAGGCTTCTGCGAGGTCCAGGTAGGCTGTGTGGACTGCCTTCCCTTCATCTATGGGCTTGGTGACTGTTTTAAAGAAGGTGACCAGGTTCAAGAGGCAAGATCTGCCCTGAACAAAGCCCAATTGGGTAGGATCCAGTGTTTGGAGGTTCCCAATGTCTTTGTTTATGAGTTCCATGATGATATGCTCCATAGCTTTGCAGACCAGGCTAGTCAAGCTTATAGGGCATTAGTTTCTGGGGTCCGTTGTGGCACCACCTTTGTGGAGTGGGACCACTGTTGCTGTATGCCATTCCTTGGGTACATATCCTGTAGTAAGGCTGAGATTGAACAGTGACTTTATGTGAGGGTTCAGTTCTTCTTGGAGCTCATATAAGATGCAGCCTGGGACACCGTCCGGTCCCATTGATGCTGTGTTTTTTGCTTTGGAGAGGGCAGCTCTCACCTGTGCATCTGTGATGTCAGGGAGGCTACACTCTGTTGGGACAGACATTTGCTCTTTTGGGGAGGAAGGGGGGGAGAAGTTTGCACTGAACCTGTCTGCCAGGATGATGGCAATGTCTGTGGGTTCAGTGTATTTTTTGTCATTTTGCACTAACTCAGAGCATATCTGGGAGTTGCCACCCAGGTTCCTGACATAACTAAAGAAGGCCTTGTGATTATCTTTAGCGTCTTGTGCAATTCTTCTTTCGAAGCTGGCCCTAGATAATTTTATGAGGGATCATAGTTTCTTGCTAGTACTGATCAGGGATGCCTTCCCTTTTTGGGATTTTGCTCTATCATGTAGTAGCTTCCTCCTTCTCTTGTATAGCTTATTTATGGCTGGGGTCCACCAGTCAGGTCTCCTGCCTTTGGAGGAGTGAGTCTTGGTTTTATTTGGGATAGCATGATCCATGCATTCCTGTAGGTGTCCATAGAATGCGTTTGTAAAGGATTCTGCGGTTTGGGCCGTATTTTCCACTGTCCCGGGGGCTTTGAAGGATTCCACCTCGGTTTTGAGAAGTGTGAAGTTTGCTTTTGAGAAGTTCTTCACTGTGGTTTCCTTGGCTGGGGGTGGGGACGGGATATGGATGTCCAGTGAGATTAGTTTATGGTCAGATCTTACCAATGAGGGGTATACCTCTGGTATGGAACATAGAGTCCCCATGTTGGTGATGATCAGGTCCAATATGTTTTTCCCTCTTGTGGGAGTGGTGACCAGTTGTTCCATAGCATTTGAGTTTATAAATTCTAGGAGGCATTGGGCGAGGGTGTTGGGGCTTGAGTAGTGCTCCCAGTTTATGTTTGGGTAGTTGAAGTCACCCAATATGATGGTCTTTGGAGAGACCTTCATATTCTCCAGTGTTCTCAGGAAAGCTGAGTGGGGTTCCTGAGTTTGGGAGGGTGGTCTGTAGCAGGCTACAAACTGAAAGGCAGTTTTGCCCACTCTTAGTTGCACATGGATGGTCTCTGATGCTTCGTGCAGTGCCACTAACCTGGAGGTGTGGGTATCTTTGATGAATATGGATACTTCCCCTCCTTTTGTGGTTCGGTCCGAGTTTTGGGGATGAAAAGCATGATATGAGGTATAACCTGGTAGTGCTGGGGTGCTCTCGGGAGCCTTGAACTAGGTTTCTGTCACTTCACAGATATCTATATTCTTCATAATGAGGATTGCCTCGAGTGCGTGCATCTTGAGGTTTAGACTTCTGGCATTGAGCAGCATTACCCTTAGTTTCTTTTTCCTTGTGTTGTCTATGGAGGTGGGTTTGTCTTTTGAGCCTTGCCTAAAAAAGGCACTATGGGGGTAGCAAGAGCCTTAGCCAATATTCGAAAGCCCAGGAGTGACAGGTGCAAGCTGTCCCTAGCAAAGCAACGTGGCTTGTCGAGCATGTCATCCCAGGCTGACAGACACTGGATCCACTTTGAATGACACCAATACTTTAGCCAATTGTTAAAATTGATCATTTTGTCTTTATACTGTGCCATCATTCTTGGTGAGGGTAAGATGCTACTCAAGGTCAGGGTCATACCGGCCTGGGCTACATGATCAGAGAGCTCCTCTATGTCTCTTTTCATGTAGTCCAGGGAGGTATGTCTCAGGTCATTCACACCAGCATGGACAATGACGGAGTCATATTTGTACTTGCTTTGGAGTGACCTGAGTGCTTGTGTTATGTGGTGGATCCTGACACCCAACAGGCAGCTTACAGTGACCTACTCCTTGTTCCATAGTGTAGAGATCCTTTGGGAAACATACTTGTCTCTCCAGCACATTCTGTTTATGTCACAAGTGAAGTTCAAACACCTGGATCCAGGCAAAGATCCCATCTCAGCTGTCTGTAGGAGACTGAATATAGAGACAGATCCTTTAGGTGATCAGTGTAGGGCAAGGTATTCATGTCCTGAATTCTTCTGATGGGAAACTTTTGTGGGCGTTCCAACTGTTATAAGTGTCTGGTTAGAAGCATGCCAAAGGATGCATTGCATTTAATGATAGGTCTTATAAGGGCTTTGTAGAGAGGTATTATAACTTCCTTGGACTTGGATGCCAAACTTTACCTATAAATCAGGTGACACAGTATGATTTTCTTAGTATCTTAGCTATGTGATGGTCAAAGGCCAGAATGCTTTCTACATATGGTAAATTCACTTTACAGTTTTAAAACTAAAGTTATAAGATGGACTTCTGGACAAAAGTAGCTTGACAATCCATTCCTTTGGTTTTCAAGTGGAGGTGGCATATTCAAATGCATCCTCCCATAACATGGCTTTCTGCAGGATAAATGTGCCCACTGTACCCTTCCTGCATATATAATCAATTCCAAGTTTGTTGCATATCAAAGGGATAAGGAGAAACTCACTTTCACAAAATTGTCCTTTGAAAAATGCATTTTGTACAACTGACATGGTTGAAATTTGTTATTTTTGAGTTGGATGATGTACCCTACTCCTCTTTTTGGAAAGCAAGGCTCAAGCAATTGTGACTGAAGCACTTCTCCTCTGGGAATTATCTCCAGCCCAAAAATCACAACAGTCATTTATCTTGCATGTTACATTGAATATTATACTCAGTGCTGCAACAGTGCCAACAAATTGTTTATAGGTTCATAGGTATATACTAGGCTAATGATCACTAGGGTCTTTATAAGCTCGATCATTGCAATATATTCATGGCTTAAGATGATTCTGTACCTCTGCTTTAAAAAAAATTTAGACAACTTAACTTTACTTAACTCATTAAAGCTACTAAAAATATAAACAGCTCTATAGTTTCTGTTTTAAGCAATTTCCTTATATGTGTCATAATAACTAGGCTTCTGAATACTATGTTCAATTCTCAGCATTTTCTAACACCGTATAGAAATAACTAAAAATACAATAATAAGAATGCAGACTGTGCTTAATAAATCCACTGACATGTGAAGCACTTTTCTTCACTATTTTATGAATTTCATCAGAACACCCACTCTTTAGAATCACAGTGTGAATAAATTAGACACTGTTATTTGTGCTTGTGTGTCTGGCAGAATTTTTGTACATAATTTTAAATTAATCTGTGCATTATATGCCAGCATGACTAGCTATGATATTGTAAATAAGTTCTTACATGTTGACTTGTAATCTGTTTGTACAGAATGTTTTAAAGACATGTACAGTGTCTTTTTGCATTTCTAACCGTACATGTCTGTGAAGAGAAATTCTAAAGGTAAACTGTCTCAGATTCAGCTGATCAGCAGAAGATGTCATCTGAATTTTAACAGTTGCTATGTGTTACTGTCAGAAGTTGAAAGATAAGAAATGAGAATTAGAACTGGAACAGTTGACAGGATAGTCTATCAAACAGCCAAAGTTAGTAGTTAAAATTATTAGTCAATTACAGTTGTCAGTTTTCACAGATGTATTGTACAGTGGGTATCAAAAAAGGACCCACCAAGAACTATAAGCCTCCCTTTCCTATGTTGTAGTAATTTAGTTTAGATCAGGGACAGTTTTCTTTAGTCAGAGAGGAAAATTATAACTAATCAGATCAGTTAGAGTTTTTCTAAATGTTGGATTTCTATCCTACAGTACTGATGTCATTTTCCTGGTCACTGAGCTATGTTTGTTTATTGAAAATTATTGTTTTATAATTTTAATCATTTTGTTCCATATTAAGGATTTTTATTAACTTATATTGTGACTGGTCAATAAGTGTTTTTCTTTAGTGATTTGAGAATGCTTATACTTTGATAATTTCCCAGGGCCACTCAGAAAGCCTGGCTGCTTAGTTAATTTGCTACTATTTGTTTTAATATTTAATTTTCATAATTGGACACCCTTTTAGAAGGGCATGGAGATATTCTGATTGGTGGCAGCATTGCTGCATTATTTTGGGGAAGGGACACAGCTTGAAATCAGTGTCAGGCTTTTCCAGAAGTGTTTGGATGTGTGAAATTTAATGTATTTAAGTATGAGCGTATCATAGGTCTAATACTAGGATACATTGCTCTGAAGTGTGTAATAAGGAGTTACATTAGGGGTGGACAGAAGCATACAGTCCAGTCCTAGGCAATAGAGTGTGTTCCTGTTGTGCTCTTCAGGGAAAATATTGAAATATTACTCCTAAGTGACAGTCTCACATTGGAGTCAGTAACGAAGATTAAAGCTCCTTAGTTACTGACCCAAGATAGTAAGGGACATCACATTATTTGGTGGCAGTTCAGTGGGTTATTGTTTGGACATCACATTAATTGGTGGCAGCAGTGTGGGATTTTTAACTGGACTTCAGTAGCCTGCATGTAGTTATCATTAAGGTGTGCACTCTCCACAGCCACAAAGTAAACATACAGAATCTCAGTCCATCACATTTTTATTTATTTTTAGTTAATTAGACACGGACAGCAGACAAAGATGTCAGCAGAAGACTATAGTAAGCTGAAAAAGAACCAGTTGGCCAAGGCGTGTGAAGCTAGAGTACTGGTTCATGTCAACCTAAAGAAGCAATGATTTCAGCTTTAGTTGCATTTTCAGCTCATACCAGACATTCAGAGCATATCCAGTTTGGTATTGGGGATGTGCAGCTTGCCAGAGCAGGACAGTCCACCTTTTCTTTGGAGGATCTGAGAATCCATTTGGAGTTAGAGAGACTGCATCTGGAAGCTGAGCAGTAGCAGTGTCAATGTGAATTGGATGCCAAATAACTGGAGACGGAAGATAAACTGCACCTGGAAGCCCAACAACTGGAGGCCAAATATCTTGAACTGGAATCAGCAGAGAGACTGTGCATGGAAGCCTAGCAACTGGAGGCTAAATGTCTTGAAATGGAGGCCAAACGTTTAGAAGGTGAGGAAAATGAGACACAGTGCCAGCATGACATGGTGCTTCTTACTCTTTTGAGAGGGTCATGGAGGTAATGGGAAAGGGAATAACCAGACCCCAGAAGCTGTAAAGGTTAGTAAACTTTTTCCCTCGATACAGGGAAGGGGATGACTTTGATAGTTTTTTTTTTCATATATTTGAGAGGGTATGTAGACAGTATGATGTTGACAGTGAGCTCTGGGTTTGACTCCTGACTCCCTTACTCCATGGTAAAGCTGTTCAGGCCATTTCAAAATTGTCTGATGTAGATTGTTTGAATTATGAAAAAGTTAAGAACTGTATAGCATTTTAAGCTTATAGAAAAAAAGTTTCATGAACACAGATGCAAAGCAGATGAAAGTGTATGTGATTATATTGCTGATTTAAGTACTTACATTCACAGATGGGTGAGTGTGTATCAGGTACCGGTTTTGAGAGACTGACAGACCTTTTATTGATGGAACAAGCTCTCAGTACTTTACCTAATGACATGAAAATCTGGTTAGCAGACAGAGAGTGTAACTCTGAGGAGGAGTTGGGGAGAAAAGGGGATCTCTGCTTAGCAAGCAAAGCACCAATGCATAAGAAAAGGATACCCAATGCTGTACACGGACATAGGGGAACCCATGGGGGGCAGTCTATACCACTCCAATGGAGTACACCAGTAACGGGGAAACCATTAGTCCAGGTACACAGTTAGGGATTAGATGTTTCAAGTGTAACCAGAGGGGGTACATAGCAGTTAAATGTCCATCAAGGCAAGGTAAGAAACAGAAGATGAGATAGCCAGCAAATGGTGATGATAAACTGCCAGTGGTAAGTTGTTTGGGAACAATACGGGTGCCAATCTATCACCAAGGTTTATATCCTTTCTTAGTAGATGGTAAACAGGTTACTGCTAAGAGAGACACAGCTTGTGATATAACCATTGTGAGGCCTGCACTGGTTAGAAAAGAGCAGTATTTGCTTGGACATTTCCCTTCAGTCAGAGCTTTGGGAGAGACCCCATTTCAAATACCTTTGGCTAGGGTTCATCTTTTCTTGGAGGGTGGAAGAGGAACCAGGCAGGTAAATGTTTGTGAGGATATTCCTGCAGATGCCCTCATAGGGAATGACTTTGATGATGCAGTACCTTGTGTACTTTAGTGACATGCAGTCAATCTTGGAAACAGGCACGTAAGTCTAGTAGCCTGGGGGAAGACAGCCATGTGGGTCTGGTAAACTGAAGGAGAGCCAGCAGATCTCACACCTGAAGCTGGGACTGGTGCGGTGGCTGTTTCAAAGAAGGAACTATTATGTAGCAGTAAATCTGAAAGTGAAGCACAGCTGCTGAGAGGTAATGCTGAGAGGTGTCCTTGGACATGGTGACCGCAAGAATTGAGGTGAATGATAGTGCTAGGGGTTGACAGTGAGGTACAGCTGTCAGAAGTTACTAAGCTTCTTGTGGAAGGGGAGCTTGGGAGGGTCACAGATCTAGAGTTGAGACAGGCTCATCTTATGGACCCTACATTACAAAGCTTGAAGTAGATGGCAAAGGAAGCACCTGAAGCTCAGGGAAGAGGGAGTCTGTATATGGGACCAAAGGTTTGTTGTATAAAGGGTGAACTCCTGGAGGTGGGTAGAAGGTGAAGTAGTATGGCAATTGGTAGACCCTAGAGCCTACCAGTGGCCACTTCTAGCTATAGTCCCTAATATTCCTTGTGCAGATGATATTGAGGTAGAGAAGGAAGGTATGCTGTATAGGAAGTGCACTACCAAAACAGGGATAAAAGCTGAGGTTGAACGGAAGTTGGTAGAGCTTAGAGTCTTCCATCTGCCACTTCTAGCTTCAGTCCCTAACTATCCTTTTGCATGTGATATTGATTTAGACATGGTGGCAAATGCTTCTCTAGAAATTTTCAGCAGGGTATGTTTTCCAAGAGATATATTGACTGACCAAGGTACCAACCTCATGTCAGACCTGCTGACTTGTTTCTGGAAGTATTGTGGGATGAAACATGTAAAGATCATCTCCTACTACCCCCAGACTAATGGTCTTGTGGAGAGGTCAAATGCTACATTAAAGACTATGCTACAGGTATTTGCAGACCAGTTTAAAAGGGCAAATTTAAACATTAAACCCAGTTGTCAGGTGGGTATGACACAGGTCACCTACTTAGGACACAGAGTGGGGAGTGGTAAGATTAAGCCAGAACCTGTCAACATGGAAGCTATTCAAGTGTGGCCAGTTCTTGTTACTAAAGAGTAAGTGAGTGAGAGCATTTCTAGGGACAGCATGGTACTATAAAAAATTTGTGCCCAGTTATAGTAATAATAGCTGCAACCCTTAGTGACCTAACTAGGAAAAATAAACCAGATACGGTAGTGTGGACCACAGATTGTGAACACAAATTCCAAAAGTTTAAGGACATTTTGGGAGGACCCCCTGTGTTAGTCAGTACATATTATGGTAAATAATTTGTTGTGCAAGTGAATGCATCAAATTATGGGGTGGGGGCTATACTCAGCCAAGTTTCCTCAGAAGAAGCAGAAGAGCACCTAGTGATATATCTTAGCCATAAACTTCAACCTAGGGAAGATTGTTATGTAGCTGTGAAGAAAGAGTGTCTAATCATGATATGGTCATTGCATAAACTGCAGTCCTATCTTTATGGAAGGAAATTCACTGTACTCACAGATCATAACCGTTTAATGTGGTGAAACAGAGTTAGCAAACAAAATGCCAAGTTACTGAGGTGGTGTCTAGAGTTGCAAGCATATAACATGACAATACATCACCACAGTTGGGTTAATAATGCCAGTGTAGATGGAATGTACAGGAGAGGAATGGGATGATATTCCCAGACAAACCCATTTTTCCTTAAGCGTTGTTTTTCAAGCGTCACTTGAAAACTGTGCTTGAGTCATAGTTGGGAGAAATGTGAAGAAATTAGACAGTGTTATATGTGCTAGCATGTCTGGCTGAGTTTTTGTACATAATTTTAAATTAACCTGCATATTATATGACAGCATGACTAGCTTTGATATTGTAATAAGTTCTTGTTTGTACAGAATGTTTTAAAAACTTGAACAGTCTTTCTTTGTATTTCATAGCTTCATAGGTTCATAGGTAGGTACTAGGCTATCAGCCCTAGGGCGTAAGTAAGCCTAGTGAACTGTGTATTGGCTTTCATCACCCATGTAGTATTCAATTCCTGCCCCTCTATCGAGCAGAGCCACAGATGTGATTCCCAGGGGTGAATTTCCGGTTACTCATCCACTTATCAAGATTTTTCTTGAAGAGTGCTAATGATGAGCTCTGCTTGATGTAGATGGTAATTTTGTTCCGGAGCATGGGAAGTCTCTGGGACAAGAAACTGTCCTCCATCATGTCCTATTTATTGTTGTGGTGAGGTTTAGGTCTCTAGAGGGTGTAGTGTGGGGAGACTGGGACTTCTTTAAGTGGGGCATATCCATCAATTCCGGGTTTGACATAGCTTTGTATGTCAGACAGAGGTCTCCTCAGAGTAAGCGGTATGCAACCGAGTAGAGTTAGAGTTTCTTGAACTGTTCAGCATAGGACAACTGTATGAGGCCAGCAATCCTCTTGTTGAGGTACTTTTGGGGCCCCTCCAGTTGTTGTAGGTATCTTGTGAGGTACATCCCAAACCAGGCATTGTACTCGATAAGGGGTCTGATAAGTGATGAGTAGAGGGGAACAATGACTTCCTTTTTTCTAGATGCAAACCCTATTGTGATGAGGTGGGCCACGTAGAAAGATTTTCTGACCACTGCGGCAATGTGATTATCAAAGGAGAGGTTACTATCCACTTGGGTCCCAAGATCTTTTATCACACTTTCTGTGTTAAGTGAACTTCCCCATATTTGGGAATTTTATTGGTACCATGTTTTTACCAAAAGAGTTGACAATGCACTTTTTGGCATTTAGCTTGAGGCCAAGTTTTTGGCACCAGGTGTCTGTCTCGGTGAGGCCCTTTTGCAGGATGTCTACATCGCAGGGGAATTGATTATGGCACCCAGTTTGCAGTCATCTGCGAACTTGGTTAGCCATAAACCCTCAGTGTTTGCTTGCACTTCAGGGAAGTATATACTGAACAGGAGAGGTCCCAAGACTGAACCCTGGAACACTCCACTTGTCACTGGTTTGGAGTCAGATCTTGAGTCTGCAACTCACACCATGTGGGTTCTGTCCGTGAGCCAGTTGGCCACCCATCTCATGATCTAAGGGTTTATGTTAAGATTGATGAGTTTATCTATTATTCCTGAATGGGGGATAGTATCGAAGGCTTTTGTGAGGTCCAGGTAGGCTGTGTGGACCACCTTGCCCTCATCTATGGCCTTGGTAACTGCCTCAAGGAAGTCTACCAGGTTTAGGAGACATGATTTACCCTTTACAAATCAGAATTGGGTAGCATCCAGAGTTTGGAGGTTACCAATGTCTTTGTTTACGAGTTCCATGATTATACATTCCATGGCCTTGCAGACCAGGTTTGTCAGGCTAATAGGTCAATAGTTCCTGGGGTCTGTGGTGCCTCCTCCTTTGTGGAGTGGGATAACCATTGCTGTGCACCAGTCAGTGGGCACATAGCCTGTGGTGAGGCTGTGACTGAACATGGAGTTTAGGTGGGGGGGGCTAGTTCATTTTGGGAGTTTGTGTAAGACACGGCCTGGGATGTTGTCCAGTCCCATGGATGCTGTGGTTTTGGCTTTAGAGAGTGCTGTGTTTACCTGCATGTTTGTGATTAACAGGGCTGTACAGTCATTTGGTATAGTTATAGGCCCTTTGGGGGGTGAGAGAGGAGTAAAGTTTGCACTGAACCTGTCTGCCAAGATGTTGACAATATCAGTTGGCTCTGTATATTTTGTGCCATTCTGTTGCAGCTCAGTGCAGATCTGGGTGTTGCCATGGAGATACTTGACATAGCTAAAGAATGTCACGTGGTTGTCTTTGGAATCAGTGGCAATTTTCCTTTCAAAATTTGCTTTGGAGGATTTTATGAGGGATCTTAGCTTCTTACTGAGGCCCGTCAGGGAGTTCCTCCATTCCTGGGTTTTTACTCTCTTTTGCAACAGTTTCTTCCTTCTGTTGTAGAGTTTGTTAATGGCAGGGGACCATCAAATTGGCTTCCTTTTTTGGAGGTTGGCGTCTTGGTTTTGTTGGGGATAGCACAATCCATGCACTCATGCAGGTGCTTGTAGAGAGCATTTGTGTAGGATTCAGCAGTCGTAACTGTATTATCCATCTGCAGGGGCATCGTGAAGTTAGCCACCTCAGTTTTGAGTAGCATGAAGATCACTTCGGAGAAATTTTTTCCGATGGTTTCTTTGTGTGGGGGTGGGGTTGGGATGTGGATATCTAGGGTGATTAGTTTATGGTCTGATCTAACAAGCGAGAAGTTTATCTCTGGCATTGAGCACCTGTCACCCATGTTGATAATGACCAGCTCCAGAATACAGTTGTCCCTAGTGGGGTGCTGACAAGTTGTTTCAGGGCATTTGAGTTTACAAATTCCAGGAATCATTGATCAAGGGGATTAGTACAAGAGTAGTTTTCCCAGTTTATGTTAGGGTTGTTGAAATCGCCTATTATTATGGAATTTGATTGAACACTCTTTTTTTTCCAATGTCTCCAGGAATGAAGAGTGTGAGTCCTGGGTCATGGTGGGTGATCTATAACAAGCCACAATTTAGAGTGCATTTTTGCCCAAGGTTAGTTGCACTTGGATGATCTCAGAGACATTGTGTTGTGCAACTAGCCTGGAGGTGTGGATGTCTTTGATGAATATGGACACATTTCAACCCTTAGTGTTTTGGTCTGGATTTTGTGGCCAAAACGTGTGGTATGAATTATAGCCTGGTAGTGCTGGGGTGCTCTCAGGAGCCTTGAACCAGGTTTCAGTCACTGCACAGATATCAATGTTCTCCATTTTGAGGAGTGCTTCGAGTGAGTGCATTTTGAGGTTTAGATTCCTAGCACTGAGCAGCATTGCCCTCAGTTTTTTGTCAGCTGTAGTTCTTATGGTGGTGAGTTTGTCTTTTGACCCTTGCCTAAAAAAGGCACTATGGGGGTGGCAAGAGCCTTGCCTAATATCCTGAATCCTAGGGATGACAGGTGCAGGCTATCTCTGGAGAAGCACTGTGGCCTGTCAAACATGTCATCCCAAGCAGACAGATACTGGATCCCCTTTGAATGACACCAGAAGCTTAGCCAATTGTTGAAATTGATTATCTTATCTTTGTACTGTGATATCATTCTTGGTGAAGGCAGGATGCTACTCAGGCTAGGATCATACCTGCCTGGGCTACAAGATCATAGAGCTCTTCCATGTCTCTTTTCATGTAGTCCAGGGAGGTATGTCTCTGGTCATTTACACCAACATGGACAATAACAGAGTCATATTTGTATCTGCCTTGTAGTGACCTGAGTGCATGCATTATGTGGTGGATTCTGGCACCTGACAAGCAGCTGACAGTAACCTTCTCTTTGTCCAACCTGGTGAGTGGGATGTTGGTGTGCCTGACTATAGAGTCACCTATCACTAGTGTGTTGGGTATGTTGTTTTGCCTTATGGGGTTTGAGTTTGTGGGCTATGTGTTGTTTGGGGTGTGTTGGTGGAAGGAGGTTGCTTGTGTGCCTGCTTTGGAGGTCTCTGTTGCCTAGGCAGCTTTAGATTTTTAATCAGAGCCTCCATATATGTCTTGGTGTTACTATGTGTGGGTGTTGGAGGTGTTGGTTTAGTAGGTCTATGTGAAGTGAGTTGGGTGATGTGAGTTGTTACCTTCTCCTCTTGACTGTCCTTTCCAGTCTTGGTTGGAGAAGGCTTTGCCTCTAAATTGGCTGTGTAAGTGCATCTCTCACAGGTATTAATGTTTGTTGGTAGGAGGAGAGAGTTGTCTGTGTACATGAGGCAGTTGTAACATTGCCTTAAGATGCCCAGGTTCATCAGGTAGACTGGAGGGTACACCAGGAGCTGTCTCTTGGACATACCTGAATAAGTAGTAAAGACTGGTTTCTTTTGTTAAGTGGGGAAGTAGTAAAGACTGTTTTCTAACTGCACATGTTTGTGAAGAGAGATTCTAAAGGCAAACTGTCTGAGATTCAGCTGATCAGCAGATGACATCATCAGAATGTTGTCAGTTGCTATGTGTTACTGTCAGAAGCTGAAGGACAGGAAGGAACTTTTAGAAAACAGCTGTTGGTTGATTTTCAAGATATGAAATGAAAATTAGAACTGGAACAGTTGACAGGCTAGTGTATAAAAGAGCGTGCTGAAGACAGTTAGTAGTCAGTTACAGTTGTCAGTTTTCAAAGATATACTGTACAATGGATACAAAAAAGGACTCGCCAAGAACTGTAACCTGCCTTTGCTCTGTTGTAGTAATTTAGTTTAGATCAGGGATAGTGTTTTTTAGTCAGATAGGAAAATTATAACTAATTAGATCAGGGACAGTGTTTTTTAGTCAGATAGGAAAATTATAACTAATCAGTTTGATTACTTAGTGTTTTTCTGAATGTTGGATTTCTATCCTACAGTTTGTTTGTGTCTTTCGGCTTTTCCCGGTTAGAGCTCGCCGTAGTGGAACTCTGGTCCGGTAATGATTGGTAGTGGATTTTTACGCACTGGGTTACCAGCCCTGATGCACAACCTTCAACGAAGGCACGCTCCATTCACGTATGCCTCCACACAGAAGACATTCTAGCTGAGAATCGAACGGGACATCTTGCTATGAGGCGACAAAGCTACCGCAGCACCACCACCGCAGTGATTTCTATCCTACAGTACTGATTTCATTTTCCTGGTGCCCGAGATCTGTTTGTTTATTGGAAGTTATTGTTTTATATTTTTAATAATTTTGCTTAATTTTAAATATTTTTATTAACTTACATTGTGGCTGGTCAATCAGGGTTTTTCTTTAATGATCTGAGTGCTTTGATAATTTCCAGGGCCACTTCAAAAGCCTGGCTGCTTAGGTGTTTTGCTATTTCTTTTAATATTTAATTTTCATAATTGGAGACCCCTTTAGAAGGGCATGAAGACAATCTCATTGGTGTCAGCATTGCCATATTATTTTGGAGAAGGGTCACAGCTATAAATCTGTGTCAGGCTTTCCTAGACGTGTTTGGATGTGTGAGATTTAATTTATTTAAGTGTGAGTATATCAGAGGTCTTCAACTGGGACACATTGCTCTGAAGTGTGTG
The DNA here is from genome assembly GCF_019279795.1 of Protopterus annectens. Lineage (NCBI taxonomy): Eukaryota > Metazoa > Chordata > Ceratodontiformes > Protopteridae > Protopterus > Protopterus annectens. Next base: position 231,540,691 of record NC_056739.1, read on the forward strand.
ATAAGGCATTTCATTAGTGGTGGACAGAAGTATACAGTCCATTCTCAGGCTATACAACGTGTCCTGTTGTGCTCTTCAGGGGAAATTGTGAAATATTACTCCTGTTTAAGTGACCGTCTCACATTGGAGTCAATAGTGAGGAGTGAAGCTCCTTAGTTACTGACTCAGGATAGTAAGGAATATCACATTATTTGGTTGCAGTTCAGTGGGACATTATCCAGATGTCACACACAGTATAAATGCTTAAACACAACATGTACCAATATACAAAGAACCTCTTCCTTCTCTTAAGGTCACTGTTCTTCCAAATATCAAATTGTAGAGGCAAAGGAATCAAAAGCAGAGTCCAACAGGCCGACACAAGTTTAACAAAATGAATAAATATATGCAAATGTTAAAGGACAACCGCACCCTTTGACTCAAAAAACATATTTATTTCATCATGGTTTGGTGTTTCCTACAATTTAACAGCACTCTGGGACTATTTAGAGCTTTTTGATATTTTTATATGCAATTTCTGACTCTAACCACATGGGGGCTGGCATTTTGAAATAATTCAGACTGTTTACTCTGCTTCTAAGTTTCCCAGAATGCATTGTTTGTCTCCAAAAAATTGCATCAGATCTGCAACGTTTTCCCTTAAGTTGCTGTCACTTCATTGACTTAACAGGCATTCACTGCTGTCTTAAAGTCCCCTACTTTTGGTTAAAATGTTATCCTTTTTCAATGACTACTTCAAACACAAGCAGTGCAAATGCTACAGAACAAAACTGAAAAGTGCATTTTATTGCTTTTGTTTCTTAGAAATGCTAACTTGCTTTCTTTTGTGAAGGCTGAAATCTAGTTCTTCAAGGCATCTCCCCTCCCACTTCACACCTACCTTCCCTAGCTGTCAAAGAGCTAAGGGTAATTTGACCCATTATCTGCATGTGATTGACAGCTCACAGCAGGTGACCAGAGTAATGTACTGTTTTCTTGTCAGCCTTTCCCTCCTTACAGTGGGACACTTTTTTGTTGCACTCCTCCTGTCAAATTTAGAACCAAGCTACATAGCACTGGCAATAATCACCGTTTTGCAAAGCATCAGACTCCCACTTATTTTTCCTTCCCATTTGGTTAAATAGCTAACAAATGACACACTATAAACACGAAATATTTTACAGACTTGCATGACAGCACCAACATGCTTTTTAAAGACATAATTTAAAAAATTACGGTATTGCATACTTCTTGCAATCTGATGTAGTGTTGTAGATTAATTGTGACAGACATCTGCTTCAATTAATGTATACACATGGTTATTGCAAATTTATGCTCTTAGTTTTTGCAGCTGTTACTGTGCTCTTGCCTGTACTTTGTCACATATTGGTAGGGCAATGTAAAGCAATATGACAATACAAAAACAAAGTTTACAAATTTTAGAAATTACATCCAAAAATGAGACTCACCCACACTCACCAATTCACCCACACTCACTCACTCACCTCACTACACTCACCCACTCACTTCACCACACTCACTCACTCACCCACCACACTCACTCGCCACTCACCACCCACCATCCACCACACTCACTCATCACACTCACTCACCGCACTCACTCACCACACTCACTCACCACACCACACTCATCACTCACTCTCACTCAGACACCTCACTCATGTTCACCCACACTCAGCTCACTCACCGCACTCACTCACCACACTCACCCTCATCCACCACACCTCGCTCACTCATCCACACTCACTCACTCACCCACACTCACTCACCCTCACTCACCCACCCACACTCACTCACCCACCCACACTCACTCACTCACCCACCACACCCACTCACCAACCACACTCACCCACCCACATTCAACTCACTCACCCACCCACATTCAACTCACCCACCCACACTCACCCACCACACTCAACCACCACACTCACTCACCACACTCACCCTCACCCACCACACCTCACTCACTCACCCACATTCACTCACCCACACTCACTCACCACCCTCACCACACTCACCCACCCACACTCAACCACTAACTCACCCACCACACTCACCCACCACACTCACCCACACCAACTCACCCACAATCAACCACTCACCCACACTCAACCACCCACCCACACTCAACCACTGACATACCCACCCACACTCACCACCCACACCCACTGACTACACTCACTCACCACCCTCACTCACTCACACACCCATCCACACACCACACTCACTCACCCCCCACACTCACTCAACTCGCACACCACACTCACTCAACTCGCATACCACACTCACTCAACTCACACACCACACTCACTCAACTCACACACCACACTCACTCAACTCACACACTCACCCTTTCACACACATAACCACAAGTTTGTTTGGCAACACCAAGAATGACCCCAGGCCTTTGTCCGAGGAATGCACGAGTAATTATGTACTTTGGCTGTGCAGACATCAGAAACAGAAACACATACCTATACAGATCTTACACATCAAGCCGCTCCAATCAAATTGTACATGAAATGCACCCATTGAACAGTTTTCCACCTACAACATTATTAAAGTACTTTGATCCAATACTAGTGAGCCCTACTTTACACAGCCCAGTAAACCTGTCCACAGATTCAGCTTCTACAGCACAGTCTAATAAACTGTCTACTGTACATTAGTGTTAACACAGGAATTTCCAGTTCTTATCAGCATAACCACATACAAAATCTTCCACCTCAGACCTTTCATGAAGGATGTTTTATTTTTTAAACTTTCATCCTTCCCACTTTAGGGGGTTTACATAAATCCCAGCAAAAAGGAGACCTATAAACTGCAATAATCACCCTGATCCAAATCCATCCAAACATGGCTACAAAACTAAAGGTGTTACGGTTTCAAGGGGAGGGTTAAGCAACCATGCCCACATCACCTGGGAACAATCAAATTCTTCCTGTCTTTATAACTACACAGTTCCACAACCACAGGGAAAAAACTACCCAGCAAAGGCACACCAGTACCTACAGGAATTAAGTGACAATTCAACACAAAACAGACATTATCAATTCAGTATATGAAGAACATACCAGTATAGTGTATTTAAAGTTACATCTAACTACCAGATTGTGCTGGGACAGCTTTAGAGATAAAAGTGGTTTTGTAAAATTCAGCAGATACTGGCAGAGTGCCCTTTATCACACAAACGTGCACACACTTGCCCCTTATCACACAGATGTGCACACACTTGCCCCTTATCACAAAGACACAAAGTTTGTTTGGCAACAGTTAAAATAACCCAAGGGCTTCTTCCTTCTGATAGCAGTCTGTTAACTATAGGTTCATAGGTTGGTACTAGGCTTTCAGCCCTAGGGCTTATACAAGCCTTGCCATAACAATTCCCTGGCTATTACTTCCACACTATTTTCTACCCTGGACCCCTGTCTAGCAGGGTGAGTGACGTGATCCCCGGGGTTCATTTCTTTCTCCCATCCAATCGTCAATGTTCCGTTTGAAGAGGGCCAAAGAGGCAGTCTGCTTGACATGTATGGGCAGTCTATTCCAGAGTCTGGGCAGTCTCTGAGTCAGGAACCTATGAATCATGAATAATGACTGAATCATATTTGTATTTGCTTTGGAGTGACCTGAGTGCTTGCATTATGTGGTGGATCCTAGCGCCCGACAGGCAGCTCACTGTGACCTTCTCTTTATTCAGCCTGGTGAGCGGGACGTCAGTGTGTCTGACAATAGAGTCACCTATTACAATGGTATCAGGTGTGTTATTCAGCCTTAAGGGCTGTGACTGCTTGGCACACTGACTTTGTGTGCTATGTGTTGTACGTGTTTTCTTTTGGGGTAGCGTTTGCTTGGATGTCTGCTTTGGAGGTCTCTGTTGCTTAGGTAGATTTTTATTTAGAGCCTCCGAGTATGTTTTTGTGTTTTTATGTGTTTGGTTCGCTGTTGTGGTCGGACTTGTATTTTCAGAGTCCGGCCTGTCTCCTGACTCTTTACCCCCTGCACCTGGTAAGCCAGACAGATACTACAGGGTTCCAGATTCACATAAATTTCTTAATAAAAACCCTGCTGCTGACCCAGAAACTATTTCTCAGGGTCAACCCAAGTGTAATGACTGCAGCAGTGAAACACGATGAACATAGTACAGTTGTGTACCTACCATAAATGTAGATGTTCGAGTGTATTCACTGTTGCAATCCAGGTTACCCTCCCACCACCCCCCTTTCTTTTGCTGGGTCTTATCTGTACTTCTATACAACCTATGTGGTGTATTTGCTTGTAGATGAAGGAAATGATTACCTTAGTGCATGCATGTTTATTGGCATAATTTTTAGCCTACCCTTTTTGGGGCACCTAACATTTGGGGCAAGAAAAAACTGAAGAAAATGGTGTCGGCTGCATCTTTTATACCCCTGGCGCACTGACGTCAGGGAAAAGGTGACATCAACCGATGCCAGACCAAGACTTTGGAAATCAGGCCGACTGTGGGTAGCCTGCCAGCAGGATAACCCAAGAGTAATGACTGCAACAGTGAAACACGATGAACATCCCCTTCCGGACATCACCTGGGAACAATCAAATTCTTCACAGTTTCAGACCTCCACCAACATTACACTTCATAGGATTTTTTAAATAGAAGTGTTATGTGTTAAAATACCAAGAACAGCTCACAGAGCTAAAATATCTACAGCAGTGCTTAACTTGGTTCAGAATATACCATGAAAGAGAAACTTTCTTCGGGGTGAGGGGGCTTTTCAAAAATGTAGAGGATATCGGCACACACAAACATGGCCCACAGCATACACAGCAAAACAAGGGCATGTAAACATGATACTTGCTGACGAGAGAATGTCACAATTGCAGTCCAACTCGCTCTAACCTTTAAAATGGCTGCATGAAACATTAACGTACAGCAGAAAAAAAAATATATATAAACAAGCACAGCACACACACATGCCGAAATGAGCATTAATAACATGCTAAAATTAGAAAAAACAAACGAGCATCAGTAGTGATAAATATATGAGCTATCATTATAAACCAACACTTGCATAAAAAAAAAAAGAAGAAGAGACGGCTTATTCTGAGTATCAATAATGAAGATAAACGCAGATAATACTCACCAAGCCGAATTCAGCATGCAGCATGGGACCTGACTAAAACAGAAGGCAGCATTCACACACGGGAACACAACGACTAGATAATTAACTGAGAACCAGCAGTATCAAATAAAATGTATAACCATACTGTCTTTCGGCGTTTCTCGGTTAGGGGTCACCACAGCAAAACTCCGGTCCGCTAATGATTGGCAGTAGAGTTTTACGTGCTGGCTTGCCGGGCCTAATGCACAACCTTCAACGAAGGAATGCCCATTCACGCATGTCAACACACAGAAGACGCTCTGAGAATCGAACGGGCAACGTCTAACTGTGAGGCGACAGCGCTAGCACAGCACCACCACCACAGTACAAAATGTATAACCATAATACAATAATAATATACAAAATACATATAATTATATATCAGCAGCAAGCAAATACAACAGAAGGCTAATCTAGATAGTTGGCAGCAGCATACACTAGTGAACCATGTGACACCCTCAAACAGAAGCATAAACTATATCAGGCAGCACAAAATAGGGCTAGAAGTGCATTCAAACAGGGGCTGTGTGTAGAATTACATTTTTAATTCACTAGGAAGACTTATCTTACCAATGAAGCAAAAAATGCAGATGAAAATGCAGGCAATCCAAACTTTTCAGTAGTCCCTCAAACAAATGCAGTCGACAGGATACACGTACAATGAAAAGGAGTTCCACACACCACATGGATTTTATTAGGTTGAGTGGGCTAGGTAAGGCAGGTCTGACATCACAATGTGGGAGGAACACTGGTTCTTCTATACAGCATGCAAATCAGACGGGGATTACATCACTTTGGGGGAGGAAACATCCCGATAGCTAGAGCAAGAGCAGATGGCAGATGTGACATCATAATTTAAGAGCCAGCTACAGGTTTTTCAAGTTGGTTTGCAAAGTGAAACAAAGACAGTATAGAAAGCTAGAAAGCAGAACAGGGAAAACAGTTGAGTGGGTTATTTTTTAAAGCTGCAAGGGTGATTTTTTTAAGCTTTGTCAAAGAACAGGGACTAGAAGAGTCAGCAGGTTGGGGAATCTGCTTTAATATCCTATTGTTTTCCTTTAATGCTTTCAGGATAAACCCTTCTTCAGACATTAAAGCACAAAACAAACCAACTTTATATATATATATATATATATATATATATATATATATATATATGTGTGTGTGTTTTTTTAAACATCAATTAAAAACATTGCAGCCAATCACATTCAATGTATAACACACCTCTTTTTCAAGGCAGGTTTTAAAGGAATAGAGGTATTCAAGCCAGGTGAACAATCTGCTGCTAGCTCAATTATCCATTTTAACTCACTGTACTCAGTGGCATTCACAATATCACCCCCCTTTTTTTCATCGTAATAACTTGTATAGCCATAAAAGAAAAAATATGATCAGAAAAGTCATATTGTGTTGAAATAAAGAATTTCACTCATCTTTCAACCTTATGGATGACAGACGATTCAAAATTCATCTAAATATAAATTTCATTTCAATGTCTAATATACCCATCAAACTCTCATCACTCATTGACTTTTTTCCAATTTTGCCTAATATTATTACAGATTCCACTTATATTATTACTATAACACATCATAACCCTAGGCTTATTTACAAGTTTGGGGGCTACATTTCCCACAGTTGCTGTCAAATACATATTACCTGAAAACCAGGGTCTAGCTCTGCCATTCCTACAGTTCAATAAAGTCTCCTTTCCTTTGTCAAATAACTTTTGATAATAACCCCGTTCCATCAAATGACTATGAAGGGAATCAAGTTCCTTATAGAAAATCTCCTCATCTGTGCACAAACGAGATACTCTGTGCCTTTGTCCCATTACTATATTATGAAATGTACATCTGCGATGGATACTATGAAAATCTAAATAATGATTTCTCCAAGAAGCCTTTCTATATAGTGTTGTATCCAGCATCCCCGCAAAATTTTTAATCAAATTAATATCCAAAAAAACAATAGTGGCAATACTACTCCTGGTAGAAAAACACAAAAAATATTGGTGTTCTTCAAATATTCAACAAAACACCTTAGCTCTCTGTCATCTTGCCCCCACAGCAAAAAAAATGTCAACAAATCTGATGTAGTACATCAGGGCATCTTTCCACTGATGATTTTTCTCAAAGATTTTATGTTCCTCCCAATACGCTAATACCAGGTTAGCATATGAATTTCCACAGGGTGTGCCCATGGCTACACCCTGTTTCTGCATGTAATAAACCCCATTACAGAGAAATATATTATTCTCCAATATCAATTTGAGGGCATCCAATATTACAATGTTAGTTCTAGCATCATATACACTTTTTTCCTGCAGAACTTCTCTTATAGCCATTAAGCCATAGCCATTGCTAATGACAAGAAAAAGAGTGTTAACATCCAAAGTCACCATTAAAACATTAGTCATGTCCACATTTTGACATGCGTCAAATAATTTTGTCAAAAATTGCCCTGAATCCCTTATAATCCTAGGATACTTTAACAAAACCACTTTCAGCTTATCTTCCATCCATATTGATACGTGCTCCATCACCCACCCTCTACCAGGGACTATAGGCCTCATTGGTGGTGCTAGGATATTCTTGTGGATCTTGGGAAGTACTATAAAAACAGGGACCATTGGATACTCTATACATAAAAAATCAAATACATTAACTTCCAGCATTTTAGCATCTTTTAAAGATAACCTATTCCTTACTTTATTAATAATCTGTTTAACCATTAAGGGGGAGATACACAAATAAGTACATTCATCCTTTAACAAGTCACAAAGTGCTTGAGTGCAGGCTGCATCGTCTATAACAACTATGTCCCCTTCCTTATCCGCTGGTTTAATAACCAAGTGTTCATCATTCATAAGAGCCATTAAAGCTTGTTTTTCTAAATATGTTAAGTTGTTAAATTTACATAAGGACACCTCAAAATATTTCCTAATCTCAGCCTCACAAGTTTTAAGGAATGTTCATACTGTTGGATGCATTGCAGGAACAAACATGCTGGGCTGTCTCAATGTACTACCCATGCTTGGCCCTGCCCCAAACATTTCTTTTAAAACCACATTGCGTCCAAAAAATTGAAATCTAAAATAACTTCACTAAGTACCGAGGACCTACTCAGCACAAATGAAAGACCTTTACTTAAAACATCCAGAACAATATTAGAAATATTAAAAATATTGCAGTCACCCTATATTGTTAGTCCATTATATTCTGACTATTCACCTCTCTCTGTAATGACCAGCCCCTTTTATGTTTGCTCTTCTTCCTTACTGTTACTACAAAAGCCGGAAAATTCAGAGAATTAATCTTACGGTTGCAAATCGTAACCTTTGGTCTAGCTCCTGTATTCAAAACCTGTTGTGTTACTGTACAGTTTGCATCATCAGCAGGAACTGAGTGTGCACAGCTACTGGACTCTTCAACTGTAGTGGGCGAGATATCAGTCATAACCAAGGAAGCATTACTGTTCTGCTGCAAAGTTTACTGCCCACCAATTACAACAGCAGTGATTACATTTTCACCATTTGAATTAATAGAAAGAGCTCCATTCTCCCAGTCTAAAACATCATCCGATCTCAGAGGCTCATGGGCCCATGTAAAAATATGCCTTGAAAGAAAATCACTATAGTTCCTCAGGATCTTCTTAGTTTTTAACTGCTGCAATTTACTTTCAAGCAAGCCTACATTATTCAAGACCTCTGATATCTTGTTCAAATAGTGTTCAGCCGAATAACACTGCTCCAGGTTATTCTGAATTACATCAATGTCTTTACAAAGCATTTCTTCAGCCGGCATAAAAAACTCAGTCAAGAGATTCATACAATGGAAACTGGTCTTTATATTTATTTGATGCCATCGAGCCAGCAGCTCTGGGAATACTTCCCCTTGTGTAGGCATATATAATACCCGCATACCTCTCGGAACTATTTTATTCTCCAAACAATCTTCCATATGAAACCTCTGCCACTGCAGACATTTCAGATTCCATAGTGAATAATCTAGAGAAGATAGTAGTCCATAAAAAGTCTCATTATTCAACTCACCAATAGGATCATCAGCATTTCTTTCTCTACTGCTCATTTTCTCCATGTTAAGCAAATGATTATGACCAGGAGACACATTGCTCTTAAACCTTTCATTCAGCAAACTCAGAGGTCATTTATGTGGATGATAACCCAATTCAATATCTTCAGTACACTGTTCAGCCATGTGGAAGGGAAAGGAGAAAAAGTAGACAAAACCAATAAACAAAGAAGCTCTCCCTTCTCTTAAGGTCACTGCTATTCCAAATATCAAATTGCAGAGTTAAAGGAATGAAAAGTAGAGTCCAACAGGCTGACACACATTTAATAAAATGAATAAATATATGCAAATGTTAGCATTTTCAGGATAAACCCTTCTTCAGTCATTAAATCACAAAACAAACCAACTTCATCTATATCATTTAAAACATCAATTAAAAACATTACAGCCAATCACATTCCATGTATAACCCGCCTCTTTTTCAAGGCCGGTTTTAAAGGAATAGAGGTAGTCAAGCCAGGTGAACAATCTGCTGCTAGCTCAATTATCCATTTTTAACTCACTGCACTCAGTGGCATTCACAATATCACCCCCACTTTTGTTCGTCCTAATAACTTGTGCAGTCATAAAAGAAAATTTACCTTTAGACGTAATAGTAATTTAAAAGATCTGCTCTGTCATGAACCTAATATGAGACTGAAGAATATACCCACTTCCAACAGAATAGGGACTTTTCCTTGTATGCACTGTAAAGCTTGTTCTTATATTAGTGACAGAAATTGTTTTGTACATCTGGTTACAAAGAGGAGGTATGTTTTTGAGCTATATGCGGATTGCCATACTGAGAAAGTGGTATAACTGGCACAGTGTAAATCATGCCCCAGTTTCTAGGTAGGCAAGACAAATTGTAAGTTGAAAACTAGAATTTTGAATCATCTGTTATCCATAAGGTTAACCCACTATGACTTTTTCTTATTATGTTTTTCTTTATGGCTATACAAGTTATTATGATGAACAAAAGAGGGCGTGATATTGTGAATGCCACTGAGAGCAGTAAGTTAAAATGGATAACTGAGCTAGCAGCAGATTGCTCAACTGGCTTGAATACCTCTATTTCTTTAAAACTGTCCTTGAAAAAGAGGTGGATTATACACTGAATGTGATTATCTGTAATGTTTTTAATTGATGTTTTATATGATATATATGAAGCTGGTTTGTTTTGTGCTTTAATGTCTGAAGACGGGTTTATCCCTAAAGCACTAATATTTGCATATATGTATTAATTTTATTAAACTTGTGTCAGCCTGTTGGACTCTGCATTTCATTCCTTTACCTAAACACATCATGTGATTAAAAAAAAAATAATAAAAAAAAAATATATATATATATATATGATGTCATCACTATAAACAAATCATTTTAGTCATCATAAATGTAAGCAAAACATTGCCTCTAAAAACATCTAATTTAAAAACACTTAGATTATAACAAGCACCTAATATTAACTCAGTACATTTGAGTGATGCCTCCAGGTGCATTTGCAGTTAATTCCCACTAACACCTCTAGGTATCAAATATTGCTTATTCATATTTGCCTCAATAATTCCAAAATCATGCTATGTACACAGTTTTAAAATATTTCATCTTAAAGCTTACACAATGGCAAACTGAACTGCATTAATATTTAGCCTACATCTAGTGCAGGTAAATAGATATTAACTGCTATTTTATTATATAAATTTTTATAGATATAATGTTGTTCACATTTTTCTAAATATCTCAAAAACTAAGTAACATAGACAGTACTCCTTAGTGTCATGTGAAAGCCCTCAACTATATGAATAAAATACTGCTGACAGTATGTGTGTAACTTGAGTGGTTGCTGAGATATTATAAATTCTTTACAAAATATTACAAATGCAATAGTTACACCCTGGGATTCATAAACATCCATGCAAGAATAAGACTATTCTTGCACGGAGTGGTTCGTGTCCATTTAGAATAGTAGCGCACCTTGCATATGCATGAAAGAGCACTGCTGTTTAATCTAAATGGACACGAACCATGAACAAGTGCAGGAGGCATGTTTCAGCCATGCCTGCACATGTAACATGCCCCCTTCACTCAGAAAGAGATGTACGGCACTTTGTGACACAGATGAGTGTCGATGTACATAATATTAAAGCCTGGCTCTAATATTATGTACTAAACCAGTGTCTGCAGTCACTGAAATGTACATAGCTAACACTTTGGTGTCTGTGGATACTGAAATAAAAAAAAACACACAAACACACCTAGAAGGCAGCAGCCTTCAAGTGCACACCACCAAATGTATGCAGTCTTGCCCTACATGCATGTAAGCAGTAGGGCAACAGGAAAGTAATAAAAATACAAAACGTAATTTTCTTTCATTAAATAAAAACAAAATTTAAGTGGTGTGCAGCCTGTTTGTGTGGCGTGCCACTATGCTTATTCTGGCAGAAATCCTAAAAATGATAGACAAGTGCTACTGTGATAGAAAACATCATCAGGCTGCTGTAGCTTAGTGGTTTAGCATGTAGAACATGCTCAGTTTGAATCCCCCCTCTGCCAATTTATTTAATAAACTTTTAAGGAATTTGAATGATAGATATCAATCATATGGCTCACGTATAGCCCAGTAAAGGTGAGAATATGTAAAATGTAAATGTAAAAAATAATGTATAAATTTATTGGAAAAAAATAGATTTAAACAATGCTTTGCTAGTATAAGCATTGCTTACCTGCTTTTAGCTGTGCTTATCTGGTGTAAGCATTGCTATGTGGATTTGCACAGAGCTAAGCATAGTTCAGCATATTATAAATGGCCAATCAAGAAAAAGTGCTGGAAACCTGCCCTATTTAAACTGCACATGCAGGAATACAGCCATAACCATTTGGGATTGCTCACAGCAGGACCAAAATGTCAGGTGTGGGTGAAGGTGTTTGCTTCCGAGCACAACGTTGAGGCATCCAGGAGTCCAAGGTCATGGTTGGGCTCCTAGTTAAAAAAACATGATGCCAGGCTGCTGCAGGGTCAGTACCAGGGCTCCCAGTACAAAGTGACGGCCTGGGACAAGCTTGCACGTGATCGCACCAGTGCCACTGGCATACCCCGGACTGGTGAGCAGGTACGTCACCACCACAATGACCTGAAGCAGAGGAGGGGTGCACTCTTTTACCAGTGAATCCAAGAAGCCAGAGTGCAGGGTGTCCCACATGTGCGTAAGTATACAGTCTTATGTATCTCAAACTAATTATGAAAAAAGTTAAACTTCAGACTGTGCAGGTGTGATTAATGTGTCATCTCTCCCCATACAGCTGCTGCAGAGAGGTCCCAGAATATTGAGGCTCATGTCCAGTGACTGGCTCGGCTGCAATGGCATTATGGTGAGTACAGAATATCTCCTAATATTAGCAGTAACAAATCAAAAATACAGTAATGGTAGTACTGTCTGTATATATAATTATGCTGTAAAAGTCAGGAATAAATGCCTGTGTCAGGCTGCCAGCATTACAATGGAGTATTTACAGCTGCTGTGTAATACAGATATCAGTAGCAAACAAGGTACAATATACAGGAGAGGAATAGTGCAATATGTATGCGTGTATCTGAATGAACCTGCAAAGAAAGTGCCATGTCAGGGCTACTGTAACATTTACAAATGCAAAGCATTCCCCTGGGCAGATCATGCAGGAATAGTAATTGTGGATGTCTGAGTTGTACACAGATATGTATGTCAAAACTAATAAATGCGATCCCAAGCACTGGTGTGCGTCATCTCACTTGTATATGAAAAATAGAAATGTGTATGTCCTGCAAAATGCATTAACTGAGGTGAACTGAATTATCACTGCTTGTTTGCATACTTTAGAATGGACATGTCAAATAACTGAAAAAAGCAACAGTACATATTTCTATCATAATGTATTGTACTTGTGTGTCTGCCAGCATTGTCCTGTGTTAACCTGTCAATTTCAGCTGTATGTAGCTGTGAATGTACTGAAAAATGTATAAGGCTAACAGGTGCAGACTTAAAACCTACACTGTATACTTAAAAAACTAAATTGCAATATGTAGTTGTAAAACAGTCAAATGTGCAATCCAGCTAATGTGCACATGTTTCTCAAACACTGACGCCAATGTCTGTTGTGTATGCATAATTTGTACTGAAAATGGGAAACAAATAATGCAACATTTGATAAGAAAAGTACTGTGCATAAAAATATGTACTAGATAGAAATGTTACAAGTAGCAAACAACACCTCCCCAGGAGTTCAGTGTGATAAGGGCTAGGCCTGTAGTTCAGTTTTGCATACACATCATAGTTCGAATCCAGGGACCACCACTAACATGTCAGTCTGGTTCTACAGTTGTAAACTGCAATCTGAATAGAAAAAGTAATATACTTCAAAACATACATTTTGCACACAGGTAAAGAATTCTGAATAGAAATACTAGTATGATGTGTATAACTATGAAAGATGTACAACTGCTGTGTTGATCAGCCCCAGTCCTACAAATAGATGCTAGCTAGCCATCCACACTCTGCAGTCCGGCCCAGACAAGCCCCTCAAGTGTCACACTGTCACAGATAGTTTTCCCAGTTGCCAAGAAACCCGCACACAGAGAATGTCACAGTAGATGTATGTCAAAAGTACAACACGCACTCTGGAGCCTGCAACTAATACATAAATCTGAAATATGTGTAGAAACAGCAATGTAATGTGCACACAATTCATCTGCACAGGGTCCACAGGTAAAGAAATCTGTATAGAAACAGGTATGATGTGTATAATTAAAATAAGGGTACAATTGACATGTGCAGTTGTTGGTGTGCTGTAGCAGACCCATGACCCAGGTAGAGTGCAAGTGTGTTCAGAATGTAGAGTAGTGAATAGTAGTGTACTGACAAATATACTTGATAGCAGTTGTCAATTGAATCTGTTCCCTTTTCCCACCACTCAGGTGATCCAATCATCACACTGACATCAACATGGGTATGTTCGTAAATAAACCTCTACTGTTGGGACCATTGTTCCATTTGGCTAATCATTTGTTTAAACTGTGTGCATACTAATATAACCTGTTGAATAATCATTGCTATTGCCTGCCTGAGATACCTCCAACTGGTATGCTGTTGCAACTCTGAATGCCATTCCATATATGCATGGGTTGTGTTTGATATTGCACTGTTATATTTGCACTGGTTTGGGTAAAAGAGAATATCTATGCATGCTATTTTGACTAATGTTGTAATGTGTTGTTCATGATTAACCAATATTCATTGTTAATCTCCACACCACAGCACATACAGAAAGGCAGATCCCAGCGGATCTGCCTCTCCCACCCCACTTGGCCGAGGCACCAGGTCCCAGCACATCTGGGACCCAACCCAGACCTCCCTCATCTGCTGGTACTGCACCATCCTCAGGTGGAACCACTGCAGGTGATGGGGCACTCCCCCTGCAAGTGGAGATGGTGAGGATGTTGTCACCCAGGACGAAGTTTGTGGCATGGTGTGCAGTGTCCACCAGATGGAGCTGGATGATTGCCTATGCCAGGTGTTGGGCAGGCTGGCACAGCTAGAGGGGCAGGTGGCCCCTCCAGCCCAGCCGCCAGCACAGAAACCTTCAGGACTGTGAAGGAGTAGTGGTGACTGCCATTGGGTAGAGACATTAGTGTCACTATTACCATCTGGGTGGCTCATGAGCATCCTATTGCCAACTACCCTCCCCGCCAAGGTGTTTAACCCCTCATGTGTCATACACCACCCCTGTCTGCTATCTTGTCTGTCTTGTCTGTCTGCAAATGCAAACTCTCCTACCAAACCTCCCTCACCACACTTACTTATAATCCTTCCTTAACATCCCACTGTCACCTTAAAAAAAAAGGGTATCTGTCCCCAAAAAAAATCACGTCCATTTTGCCCAGAGACATGTACCCATCACACAATCTAACCCTACCAATCATCCTTATTGTATGATGCCCACACTCCTCCCTGTAGGGTGTGAGGCTCCAAATTCTAAATTGCCCACATTGAAAGCAGCTGTTGCTGCCAAAGAAATGCAGACCTATGGTCCTTTCCTACACCCGTCCTGCATACCCCTATCTGTTTCAAATCTTGTTTTTCCTCCAGCTTGCCCCAATTTCACCACTTTCCTATCTCCCTTTTTTCTTTTCTTTATTTGAAATTAGCATGGGTGTAAGTGGCCATAAGAGAAGCTGAGGTCACATACTTAGCTCCACACAGCTATGCTCAAGCCTGCTTACAACTGCCAAGTGCCTTAATCATTCTGTCTCCAACAGACTCTGTTCTGCCCAGCAAAAAAAAATAAATAAATAATCAGCCATTGCAAATCACAAACACAAGACCCTGTACACTATAGCCAATGTGATTTACCACTAAGCCATTTGAGATGTACACAAATGTGATGTTTTTTCATACATATCATGCAGCACAGTCATTCAACAGTAGGGAAAATGTATTTATATATGTAGATGTATGTGTATATATATATATATATATATATATATATATATATATATATATATATATATATATCTCAAAACAAAATATATATGTGTGTGTGTGTGTGTGTGTGTGTGTGTGTGTGTGTACATATATATATATAGGTAAATTATGTTGACTTGCATAACCGCAGTTATGAGCAGGTGCAACATCGGTGCACTGACTTAATCCACCACACCTGTCAGCATGCTGCTGCAGTTAGGAGAGACCAGCTACCCACAGATGGGGATCATGCCATCCAGCCCCCACTGACACATGCTGAGGAGCTCCTGGCCAGCCTCGGGGCATCCACCTGCCAGGCAAGCCAAGAACCTGTTGATAGCATTGTGAAGGTGGGTGCTACCCACACAATGGACAAGGAGCATGCAAGTAAGGCCCTAGGGCACATTAGTAGACCGCTGTTGCTTATCCATCTTCATCTGTAAAGTATCTTCATGCATGTGTCAGATAACATAGTCTGTTGCTGCAGAGTAGTGATGAACAGATGTTCACAATGTCTAGTATTTTGTGGGTTTGTACTGTTGCTGTACTGAAATGCTGCTCCCACCCTGTACCAATGCCACAGGTGTGGCTACTGACATCACATCTCTCATACAACTGTGTAGGTCCCTCTGATATACCTTTGGGACAGCAGCCAGTAGCTGTTGAGTATGGTTTTATTTTGATCAGGTTTGCCAATACACTGGCCATGTTATGGCCATGGTATTTGCCATGCACACATTTAATACACCTATCCATAATGCATGCTGCACATGTTCACTTATTGTTGCTGTTAACTGCACTGCATCACAGTGGTCACCATGGTGGCATATCTGAAGGGTATGTAAGAGTCCTGCAGTATAACTAACAACCTGTCAGTGCAGGATGTGTGGACAGAGATAAACTTAATGGTGGGACAAATGGCCTACAGTAGGGACATGTCTGAAACATTACCCTTATACAGTGGCTAGAACACTGTATATTCCACTATTATAATGGAAACTGTTACAGATCTATACAACGACATATCACAATACCACATTCCATAACTTTTACAACCTGTAATGTGATCCTAACATGAGCAATGAATGTGTAATATGGCATCCTATGTTACGACAACAAATATGGGGAACACATACCTTAACTAACAATGGAAGCATATGTGTGCACACACTCCAAATAACATATTATGGAAGCAGCTTTTGAGGTACTGATAGCATTCACTCTTCATAAGTACGCATCTTCTATCAAGTACAGGTCCTCAATGTCATACCAGGTAATGGTTTGCTGTCCAAGAAGTATGTCCATAACATTTGCCCACTCACCTGCAACAGAGGCAGCCATGACTTGCACACATATTACAAACTATGGAATGGATCCTCTATCCAAAAGGTAGCAGTCAGGAGTGGGAGATGTAGCCTTACCTCACCATTGCATATACCATGGCAATCAGTGCAGACAGTCATATATGTGATGAGGAAGTATGGGACAACATTAATGTAGAAAATAAACAGATGGCTATCCAAGACAGATGACAGCACATGTTGCAAACTGGTCATGGAGGCTGCATAGAAACATGCTGCAACACTGAGGGACTTTCAGGAGTATCTAGCAAGTACTGCCTGTGCAGTACCTGTGTCGACAATCGCAAGGAGTCTGCATAAGTGTGGCCTATGGGTTAGGGTAATCAGATGGAAGAGTTGTTCCACAGGAAACAAAATCCATGGCTCTCTACAGGTAGCATATGCATAACATCAGAAGTCTCCCAAAGGCATGTGTTGCAATGTGTAATGGTGTACTGAGAAGAAGGCTGAAACCTACAGACAGTATTAATAAAGATACATTTGCTGCCCAAGCAACACCTCAATCCACCTCTGGCTTCCCATCCCCATCTTTACCTTGCTGGTGTCAGTGTACAGCTTTAGGTTTGCTGTTCATTAGCAGGAACAAGGCTGGTAGACATGGTGGTGTGAATTCGGGACATTGCAAAATGACACTCGTGTGGCACATAGTTGTCAAGCATCTACAAAAAGGCTGAGGATGGGAGGGATGTTTTCCTGAAACACAACAGTGAAGTGAAGCATACATTCAAAGCTCGATAAGAATGGCTGTATCTGAACACAGTCAAGGTCATGAATTGTACCAGACATAACCCTGACTCCACAGCAATAGTGAAGGCACTGTGTGGCCTCCAAGGGCAGTGCACATGATTTGACCTTGCAATCTGGCACAGTTGGGGGACATTTGTAGGGCAGAGAGACCAAATAATGTCAAGTGCAGATGGGCCATGCTTGTATACCCCTTCCAGGAATAGTGACTGCTGTAGTTCACTTAACAGGTGCTGCAGCAAACCATCGGTTTAAGGGTGTGCACACCTATGCAACCCACATATTGTATGCATCTCGATCAGCACCTCCACAACTAACACATTTGTTTAATACTGCATTTGATTGCACAGTTCATATGTCACATATCAAGTGTGTGTAATGTTAGCATAGTCAGTATTGTGGCCCCATGGCATATCAGGGAAGAGGGTGGCATGTCAATAAGGGTGTGTACACTCCTCATAGCCACAGTAAGCTTTGAAGGTTATCAGTATAATTGTATTTTATTGCTCATACACACACTGCTGATGATGAGATCTGCAAATCAGATATCAGGCATTCAGTATTGACATCTCTCCTAATATCATCCCAGGTATATGTCAGAAAAACATATAGGGGCTACGAGCAACAGACCAAACATAACTGCCACACATATACACATTCAGCAATGTTGTGTACACCCCTGAGGTATGGTGCACAGTATGTGTCATGGGTGCTGAACAGGTGCACAGCAATACTGTGTACATGGGTGCAGAGTGTTTCAGGGGAAGGGGCATCACCTCCTAACACAACTCATGCATCACAGAGATGTATAATGTTAGTAACAGGGATTAAGTATAGTTGCAGTGCATGCTGTTGAGTGCCATATGTCATGCATGTTGACAGTTGGGCAATGAGAGGTCTGTGTGATATCTTTGTGCCATCACATATGTAAGTGTGTGTATGTGTGTGTGTGTGTGTGTGTGTGTGTGTGTGTGTGTGTGTGTGTGTGTGTGTAGGAGTGTGTAGAGGTCAGCAATTATGTACAAGTCTTAAAGTATGTATTGTGTTTTCCC
Organism: Protopterus annectens; assembly: GCF_019279795.1. Taxonomy (NCBI): domain Eukaryota; kingdom Metazoa; phylum Chordata; order Ceratodontiformes; family Protopteridae; genus Protopterus; species Protopterus annectens. The sequence goes on from NC_056739.1 coordinate 231,559,556, forward strand.
CTCACAGGTGGTGAGGTTGGGCAGGGTCCCTTCTGCAGGTAAACTGATGTTAGTGTCCATACAGACTCTGACAATGATGATAGGTATGGTGAGGCACAGGCGCGGTTGTCAGTGGCTGAAACTGTGCCATTAGTTGACATGCCACTGTTATCCACCCCATTTTCACACACAGTCACATTGCCTATACATACCCCATCACCAGTGGCCATAGATGAAGGACAGTTGGCAGGTGGTGGCATGGGACAGGACAGTGTGGTGACTATGGCAAGTGTGTCTGGACACAGCAGCCATGGCCAGATGACTGGCGAGGTACCACACAGGCAGATGTACAGGGATGCTCGTAGGAGAGCTACTGAACATCATGCCCCTGGCAGATGTGCCACAGCAGGTGTCACCAGACACATGTTTTGGGCCATCATGGAGGCACAGGCACATATGCAATGTTATACCAGACAGAGTCTCAGGCTCCAAAGGGCTACTCGTTCTGCTGTTATTGACAACATCTGTGATCTTGCAGATGCCCACCATTACTTTCCAGAGGTCCTGGATAGACGGTTGGGTGAGATGGTGGGAATCCTCAACCATGCAATGTCTGTGTTCGAGCACATGGTGGGAGTAGGGCGACAGCCATGTGGACGTAGGTCAGCAACACCAACAGGTGGTGGTCTACGTGGACGTGCAACAAGTCGCAGCTGCTCCCTTAGTGGCAGTACCAGCACCAGCACTGCAGGGGGGGTGCTGTCCATACCACAACATGTGCACATGGCCCTGGCTGGTCCCAACAGGGACTCAGATCCAGCAGACATTTGTCATCCTCAATGGAGAGTGCCATATCTGACCTTGTACCTGGTAGTACCCGTGGAACCACTGGCAGGCACAGTTCTTGTTTCCATGGCCGGAGACAGTAAACCACACAACCTGCCATGTACGGTCTGCAGCTGCCCAAAAAACCCCTGTATAGGGCAGCCACATGGCAGAACTGTGTGCATGCATACACACACATATCACCAACACAGCTAGGGCAACCCCATATCTACACACACCACATCTACACAGCCCAATGAATAATGAAATCCCCTAACACACATGTCAACCAAATCAATCAGCCTAGGTCTCTGGCAAACCCACAACACACCCTGTGCATATGATGATAACTGTACCACATGTCATCCATAACATCAATGCAGGGACAAGCTAATATGGTTATGGTGCACAGGGTGAATGCAGTAAGGTATACCAATGTAATGTTGTGTAACATGTTTTCAGCAGGAAAGTGTAATGCTTACATGTCAGGATGTGTAGCTCTCTAGCCATGATACATTATAGGTGTGATTAACCCTGACTGCTTGTGGTCTGCATAATGTATGCCGTTTGTGTTGTAGGTGTCTTCGTGTCATCAGGATGTTGGTCTGCTGTTGTTTCCTGCAACGGGTATGGCCCTGTGGTGACACCTTAACTGTGCCATATCCTGGGTACAGCTGAACACAAGTAGCAGGTCTGTATAACAGTTTCTGCATGTGCCACATGACTGATAGGTTTGAGGGGTGAATACAGGTGAGTGCATGGTGGCTAATGTCAGCAGCCCTTCTACAGTGGACAATGGTAAGTGTACTGGGTGGCACACAACACATGTTTGTGTATAACACACACACACACTCAGAGGCTTTGATGTTGATGCAATACACAGAGAATATAGTACACATGGATGGACTTACTTTTGCAGTGAAACCATTTTAGCCTATGTAATTCCACCAAGACAAAATAAGCAAAATATCACATCATTAAATAATCAGTCACTAAGTTAATGTCATTGACAATGGTACTGGCAGGGTATATGTCCTCTTCCCCAATGTAGTGCAATCCTGGAGTTGGTAAACATAGGTGTGCTGGTGTGGGTGGTACAGCCCTTCACTTTGGAGGGTGTGGGTTGGTGTAGAACTGTGTATAGTGTCATTGGCAACTACTTAACCTGTTAACATAAACTGCAGTATTACAGCTGACTAAGCAGGGGGATACACACAACAATAACCCCAATGAGGGTGGCTGTGTCCTCAACATCCACTCCTAACTATATATACCAACTCCAGTATCGCTGTACGGCTATACAGTGGTGAATATGGCATTTTGATGGAATGAATTTCCACTAGATCATACCTTTGAAATGTTAACAATTGCCAGTCAGTTCTCAGACAGATGACCTCCTGGGACATGTATTTTCTGAAAACTAAAGTAGATCCCTTCACATACACACACACACACACACACACACACACACACACACACACACACACACACACACACACACACTTACATTACAACACTGAGAGAAGAACCCCTACCTAGGTATGTATTGCTACTAATGTGCTTGGCCTTAATTGCACATATCACACAGCTTTTAAGATGAGGTGTGTACCATTTCCAGTTAAGTGAAGAACATCACCAGCCCTTGTACAGTATGGTAATGGGGGATGTACTGATTGTTAATAAACAATACATAGAGTGACATACTGTCATATACACATTGTCAAACACATAACAGTCATAAACACATCTGAGAGACTTGGGTTTATCAGTGCTAACTACCTTGTCAGTGACTCCATTCTGTTACAGATAGTTTGCACATGGCACATGCATCATTGGGCTGGATAGTGAAATCGGTTACCTATATGGTTGATGGTGACAGTGGTCCTCATACAGTGGACCTTGGGACATGTACTGGGGGGTACCATGGTGTAAAGACAGTATACCCAGCACCCACACTGGAAATTTTACTCACTGAAGCCCATGATAATACTCTGATATACCCTCAATCACACACTGACCAGGAGTGCAATACATCCCCTGGTATATTTCATCAGTGCTACTACAAGGATATGCATCTATTGCACATGCCACAGGGATAGTAGAGTGATGGTTTGTCATGGCTCTCCTACTGTCAGCAACATCACTATCCTTTATACTGTATGACAAGTAGTATTGTATTTGGAGAATGTGGCCTCAGAATGCTGTATCCTACAAATATACACACTTGCACACATGCACACACTCTTGCCAGGATTAGGAGGGTAACTCATGCTTATCTACCCATTTGTACTACAGTTTTGTGCTGGTACTGCAAGCTCCAGGTAGCCCATAGGGTGAAGAGTGTAACACAGTACACTTAATGTCCATTAAAGCAACAGACATTTCTAACTCTGGCAATGGGGGTGTAGTTGGTGAAAGGGCCCTCAGGGCATTATCAGCTACAAGTTTACAAACACACAGACACTGCTATGCTCAGTAATGCACACTGACATATTTGTCAGTACTGGGGTCCATAGGTGCAGGTGTTCCTAGGTGTGTACCAGGATATTGGCCATGGAGATATGAGAAGAGTATGGGATGTGGGTACATTGGTGTCATGCCACCTGACATTTGTCAGCAGGCCATCTATCAACTGATGCCATGTGAGTGATCCTCAGGGGAAAGTTAAATGCAACATCCAATCATCTGGTTGCCTCTTGCAGGGGCCAATGAGGTGCTACAACTGACATGTGTGCAACATATATTACATAACATGGGCAGTGTCTGTGTTGAAGACCTGTACCCAAGCATGTTCCATTAACTGTGGTAGTGTAGTTGAGGTATACATTGCATATGGTACATACAGGGTGGGGTTTCCTAGCTGTGGCATTCATAATACAGCTGTGCAGACATGTCAGTGTCAGTCAAGCATAGATTGCCTGTAAGCAGTCAAGAGGGATACCTGACATCTGCACATCTGTACAGAGGAAACAAAGGCATCAGCTGGCAAACAGGTTATACATTAGGATTAATTTTTGGATAGATACATGTCTGACACTGACAGGTATGCCATTACTACATGATATCAGCCCTCATTGACATGTCCTATACACATAGTAGTCTACAGTCAATATCTAGATTTAAGATCAATATCCAGTAGCAAATACTTAATAACACACTGCTCACACACCAAAAACATGATAGTCAGTACTCAGAGTCCATCTCTGCATGCAGGGATGTTTGGTTCCAGTACTACAATCTGCAATCTACTCTTACTTGGGAAAGCACTGTTAACAGTAGTAACTTAATGATACACTACATGCCAGTGTGACTGCATATAACCTGGGATTCCACCCCATGTATGAAAAACATTCAAATGAAAAAGATTGTTGTACAAGCCATATATACTCAGGTGTCTCAGACAGTAGACTCACAGCCTTTTCTACTATAATGACAGCACATAGAAGCATCTCATGTGCATGGAATAAAATATACTTATTAAAGATGCCATTGCCCTAATATTTCATCAAACTGGAATGTGATCACTGATTACCTGGGCTGAGCAATGCTTAGCAGGTGTAAGCATTGCTTAAATATAAAGGCTAAGCAGATTTGCGCACTGGTAAGAGAAGCCTACACGGTGTAAGCACTTATTCATTTAACTGTACGTTAGCAAGGCTTAACGTTGAGCAAACCCACACAAACCTGCTTAAAACTGCTCAAAACTGCCTTAACCACTCTGTATCCAACAGTCCTTGTTCTGCCTAGCAACAAAATAAACAGCCCTTGAAGGTCTTGAACCCAGGACCCTGTAGTCATAGCAGTTAACAACTATGCCATCACAGCTGTGAAAATGACTGTTTTTCCAAGATATCTGTCAGCACACATACTGAATAGTAGTGAACAACTGCTTTGACTTCTACAATTGTGTAGCACGTTTTAGCGAAAATAGGGTTGAATCAGTACGTTGTTATATTTTTATAAACACATATCAGATAAATATAGTGGGATACTTCTGGGAAGGTATATACAACACTCATGTTTACACATAAGGATATGGATACACACACGCACACACACACACACACATATTTATATATATATATATATATATATATATATATATATATATATATGTGTGTATATATATATATATCTATATATATATATATATATATATATATATATATATATATATATATATATATATATATATATATATATATATATATATATATATATATATCTATATATGTATACATGTACATACATATTTATTTATATACATCTGTGTATTGCCTTATCTCTCTCTCTCTCTCTCTATATATATATATATATATATATATATATATATATATATATATATATATATATATACATATATCTATATGTGTGTGGGTGTCTGTGTGTATGTATATGTATGTATATATATATATATATATATATATATATATATATATATTCATATATAGATCTATATGCGTGTTTTATATATATATATATATATATATATATATATATATATATATATAAATAACATATGTCCATAACATGTAGTGGAGTCATACCTTAGTACCAATAGTCACAACCTCTTAGTGCAAGGGGATGTCATGTAAGTATTGCAGGTATAAATGTAGAATGCTGCTACAGTAAAAGGGGTTGTCTTAACAGAAATGTTGTGTGGGAAGTCACATATGATACTGACATGTACACCATCAGTTACTGACAGATATCATAAGATTATCATAGTGCAGTACCACACAAATCACAGTAATCATCCTGTGGAATACAGCAGAGATATGACAATAAATGTGGACAGTCTGACACACTCTTGTCAGTCCAGAGGTATGCACAGAACTCCTTAGTGCAAGACGTGTGGACCAAGCCTGACAAAGTGGATGTTTACAGCCATGTAAATGGCGGATATCACAAAAATACTGGAATAGAATAGCTCACACATTTTATGCAATCACACACTCCAGTCTGTCCTGACACATATTAACCAGAGAAGCAGATGTCACAAGCCCACATACTAACCACTGGTTAGTGACATACATCTGTACAGCATCCCACTGCTTTGTCAGAAATACACAACAGTTATGGTGGCCCGGCAACAGTACATCTGACAAATATCTGGACATAACATCACACAAGGTAAATACACTGAGCTGCTAGGCATGTCACAAAGCACTGTGCAAACTACAGGCAGACTGCCACAACACTGGCCTACATTTCTTATGGGGAAATACACATGTACTTGAAAATATAGCAGGCATTACAGACATGTAACAGCACGGAGTAACAGACACCAGTGGGAAAGTGCATACAACCAATCTGAACACAGCCACAGTCACATATGGTAAGCCTAATTAATATTACAGTATATGGACTGTGCGAACAACATCATCCTCATATGTGCCACTCACACACACTAACCCTACATATACTGGGCCAATACACAGTGTAGTCTGATGCCTGACTGTGGTATGGGACATGTGTCCGTCTGGCCCTTCAAACATGTACACCGATAGGGTACCATACACTGGAGCAGCATGCAACATCAGATAGAACAGGACCAAGAACAATGACATCTACCACAGTCTGTACACAGGCCAAGTTACATAGTCACAATACACACTTTGTCAACAATCAACATAAGTACACAAACCGCAATACTGTACATACTACAACAGAATGTCCATGTTTTGTTCTCAAATATAAGGCCTACTATACATAACATGTCTAGCAGTCTGATATCTCACTGGCTTGTTATCAGTTATGATGTCAGTAAATAATGTACGGAACATATGCAGCTCTTACTGCATGCCATATATGCACCTCTTACTGCATGACATATGGATAAAAGTTGACAGACTTGGGGTTGGAGGCACAAACACAGGGCCAATATTGACATGTTGCTGTGATAAACTGATACATTTACTGGTGTAGAAGGGTTTGTTGTGACATATGCCTTCTGAAGGATATAAAGTCAGTAACTTGCATGGATGTCACCATGTACTGATTGCAATCCTCAGAGTATGCTACTGCATTTCTAAAGATAGGACATCTGTGAGTAACACAACACATGTAAGACCCCAAAATCTGGCCAGTCTGCAGATAGCCTACAAGTGAGGGATTCCTCAACCACATAACACTGTCATGCTAGATTTTAAATCATGTAGAACAGCCATATCCACACAAACCCTATTAATCCAACATTACTTCAAATGTAGACGAGCAATACTTACATTCTGTCCCCATGTCTGGAACATCTCCCTCCTGTTTGTTGGCCTGTCTCCATGGTGTATGTTGTAAAAGGTATTTCCAACAACCCTCTATGATGCTGTTTGTCAAACACCCACATGAAGTCCTGCTCACAGTGAAGCGAAAAGGCCTACAGCCACATGAAGTGCTTAGTTATAGGAGTGTGGTTCCATGCAATTGGCTATAGAAATGATACCACAGCTGTTCCACATGCAATTAGCAAGTGAGGGACTGCAATTCATGCACAGGCCATCAGCTAATCATGAGCATCACTTACAAAACTCAAGCTGCTGCCTAAGCAAAGCAGATGTACTTTTCCACATCCACTAGAGAGGGAGTGAGAGAGAGAGAGAGAGAGAGACAGACAGAGACAAAGTAAGAAAGGAAGGGAGTAGGAGAGTATGAACCAAGCGTGTCTGTGTATGATCCATGGGTGGAGAATGGTATCTGAGCATTATGATGGTTGACTAATCCATACTATCACATGGTAATTGCACATGGCTGTACATATTTATGGCTGAGGATTGTCTACAACAATCTCTACAGTGTTTGGAAAATGTTGACCTTGTAATGTCAGCAATTGGACATGTAGCTCCTCAATATAATGATGTAGCAAAACCCACACTGTAGTGGAGCCTGTCATTACACAACCACCCCAACACCCACACAGGACACTGAAGACACACACACTTTCCAGTACTGAGTTTAAAACCCCTACCTGACTATGTATTGCTATTACACTGTAGTTATCGCACGTGCCATGGAGCTTACATGTTGGAGAGCTGACCAAAGGTATCTTTGAAGGTGAGTGACATCAGCGACAGTTGTAAAGGAGGGATAAGGGAAGTGTAGTATCTGTGACTTTCCACAAAAGCAGGTTCCAAGGAAGACACATCCACAGTCTCTTAGGGAATCACACACATTATCACAGTTAGCAGTGTCAGGATTAGAACTCTTACCCAACTAGTTTGCTACACTATATTATTATGCAGCTATCACAAGTGCCACAGAGCGTAGTGATTGATATATGGCCAAAGGGTTATTTCAAGATGACTGACATCAGCAGGCGTGCTACAGTAGGGCAATGGGAGGCATAGTGAGTGTGAATGGCTTCAAAATAATTAATGTCACTCTCACACACACACACACACACACACACACACACACACACACACACACACACACACACACACACACACACACACACACACACACACACACACACACTTGCCAGTACTGTGATACATGCGTTCATTGCTTCACAGGTGTGTAGTAGGTAAATAGGCCTGAAGGCTGTACAAGGCTAGGCAAAGGGAATACCTTGGCATCAAGCCACATGACAATGGTATCCATTGTGGCTCAGGGGTGTAGTCCCTGGATTGGCCCCCACAGGTGGGTACTGTATTCACCATCAACTCATCTCAGTTACTATTGTGGGTGGCCAGTGCTGTACAATGCTTGCCATGTATGAGATCTATATTCCATAACATGGACAGTGTTTGGGTTGTGCACATGTCCCACAGGCATGTTCTGTGACATGTGGAAGTGTACTTGAGGTCTCTGGGACATGTTGTGTGGACAGATTGTTGTCTTCAGATGTGGCATTCATTACCTCATTTGGTGATACATGGCTATGGAACTCAGGTCGTGCTTACACCTACATTGACATCATGATATAGGTATTCAGTAGAGTTAGCGGCATCTGTCCATACGGGGCATGTGTATAAGGCATGGTATTCCTTTTGTGGGTTACATTTGCAGACTCTACAGTTGTTACAGCTATCAAGTTGGGAAGGTAATAAAAGGACCACTGTAAGCATTTATTTGCCTATTGTAGGAAGGGAACAGGGTGCTATGTCCTTTTACTTGCTGGATAACACACACTCAGTCAGGAGATGTTACACATCACAGTACATTCTGATGTCAGTGGCAGTGTTGTGGTCAACAGGCATGTAGTCCATTGCAGTCACACAGTGTTTACTATCTTTGGGCAATATGCAGGGAACTACCAATATAGTGGTTGTTGCCTAGCCAAGTGTGTTTGTTTATGACACATGGGTGGAGAGTGTTCTCTGACTAATACAAGGGTTGCCTATATTATTCACTGATCCATAATGTCACATGTAGGGCTATGGATTGTCTACACCAGCCTATCTGTTGTCCTTGTAAGGTGGACATTGTGACATATAGTAGGTCCTCAATATAATAATTTAGCAAAACCCACCCCACAATGGATCCTGTGATTACACAATTACAGCAACCTCCACACAGGATACTGATGACAGACACACACATACTTGCCAGTACTGAGATTCAAATCCCTACCTAGCTATGTATTGCTACTACAGTGTACCACATTTATCGCACGCACCACAGATCTTATTGGATGGATGCTGTCCCAAGGTACTTCTAAGGTGAGAAACATCACCAGCCCTTGTAAATACTGGCATTGGGTGATGTAGTGGGTGAGAAATCCCAAAAATAATTTACCCTAATAACAGATTTACATTTGCCAGGGGTGAGGTTCAAACCTCTATCTAATTTTTACGGACCATCATCTTGCACATTCACCACATGCACCACTGACCTGACATGGTTTACGCTTCACAACAGGTACTTGTAAGGTGGATGATATCTGTAGGACTGCTAAGGTCAGGCTGTGAGATGTGTATTGGATGTAAATGGGGCCAAAATCTTTAAGGTACACACACAAACACTTGCCACAGATGAGATTCAAACCCAAAGCTACTAGATTGTTCTGCATTTATGGCATACACCACTGAGCTTATAGGGCTAGCCCTTTTCCAAAGGTGTATTTCAAGGTGAATGACATCAGCAGGCTTGCAAAAGTAGGGCAATGGCAGGTGTAGTGACTGTGAATGGCCTTGAAAACCATTAATTTCTACACACACACACACACACACACACACACACACACACACACACACACACACACACACACACACAGTTTCACAGTTGCCATGTCTGGGATTAGAGGTCCTACTTAACTAGTATGTTATGCTATAGCATTACGCATCTATCACACATGCCATGGAACTTATAGGGCTAGCCCTTCTCCAAAGGTGTATTTCAAGATGACTGACATCAGCAGACTTGCTAAAGTAGGGCAATGGGAGGTGTAGTGACTGTTAATGGCCTCAAAATCATTAATCTCCACACACACACACACACACACACACACACACACACACACACACACACACACACACACACACACACACACAGCATTTCACAGTTGTAGTTGTCATGTCTGGGATTAGAACTCCTATCTAACTAGCATGTCATACTATAGCATTACGCAGTTTTCGCATGCACCACAGAGCTTAGAGGGCTAACCCTTATTCAAAGATGTATTTCAAAGTGAATGACATCAGTAGGCTTGCTAAAGTAGGGCAATGGGAGGTGTAGTGACTGTGAATGGCCTCAAAATCAATAATCTCTACATACACACACACACACACACACACACACACACACACACACACACACACACACACACACACACACACTTGCCATTTCTGGGATTAGAACTCCTACCTAACTAGTATGTTACACTATAGCATTAAGCAGTTATTGAGCATGCCGTGGAGCTTATAGGGTTAGTTCTTGACCAAAAGTGTATTTCAAGGTGAATAACATCAGCAGGTTTGCTAAAGTAGGGCAATGGAAGGTGTAGTGACTGTGAATGGCCTCAAAATCAATAATCTCTACTCTCACACACACACACACACACACACACACACACACACACACACACACACACACACACACACACACACACACACACACACACACAGTTGCCATGTCTGGCATTAGAACTAGTATGTTACATTATAGCATTATGCAGTTATCGCACAAGCCACAGAGATTATGGGGCTGATGATTGGCCAGATGGTTATTTCAAGGTGACTGACATCAGCATGAGTGCTAACATGGGCTATGGGAAGTGCAGTGTGTGTGAATGGGCTTTAAAACATTCCTCTGGGAACACACACACAACACTCAGTCACACACAAGTTTACATTTGACAGGACTGGGTATATAAATTCTAGACGAATGCTAATTTATACTATCATGTTACACAGTTATCACAAGCACCACAGACACTATAGGGCTGAGGGCTACCAAAACCAAATGTGTACAGTGATCAACATCAGCACATCATGTGATATTGGCCAATTGGATGTGTGGTGGTTTGGACAGGCCTCATGATTGCAATCTCTTTGTCAATGTCTGCCTCTCTCTTCCCCACATCTCTGCATGTGTATGTTTGATCTATTATAGTGTGTTGGCTTTGGATATGTGTGAGTATTCCTCTCCAATGTGTGTGCAAAGCATGAATGGTGTGCAATGTGGTATGTGTGCACAGACATCTGGACTGACAGATATGTATAGTCCATTGTTGTTGTCAGACATGGGCTTCATTTCTCTAAGTGTAGGAGCATGCCCAGTATAACCTTTTGTATTGAGTGTGTGAATCCTCCAGTCCAGGATTTTGTGTTCTACACCTACAGCTAGCAACCTGCTTCTGCAGGATATCTGTAGATAGGTTGACAATATGGAGTCACAATGGGCAACAGATAGTACAATACTGTAAGTATTGCTATATGTGCTGCTTGTGTTACATGGTTGGTGTTAGCAGAGATATTCAGACATATGTACTGTTTTACACTGTGATGTATTATGTCATCAACTACCAACAGATATACGTATTTGCTCACAGTTATTTCCAGGGAAATACAAGATGAATGAAGCTGTATCCAGTATTGTGGTCTGCAGCCTACATATTCTTGCACAGTCATGCCATTCTGGAGGGGTAGGTGTAGGCACTTGATGGATCTGTGTAAATGGGCCAGCACCTTGGTAATGTGGTGGCTGAGGATCCCCTGCTTGTATATCTATTGACATAACAGAATGGCCATATCCTGCTATGGCCATACCTCACAGCTGTACATATTCACCCAGGTTACCCAGAGACAGAGCTCATATATCTGGTCAGTTTCCCTTCACATTGTGGTTTACAAACAGGTTTGTAGCCACCCATTACTGGGTTTGCAGGCAGGGGTAGTATGGGCACACATCAGAGTTTCAGACTTCACACACTCCATGGCGTCCATGTTTTTACACCCCCCACTCTGTTATTCTATCCTTTTCCTAACATTATGCGAGTGATATCTGGGAAGTACACCTATAGTTGTCTCTACATCCCATTGTTATTTAGGGGGTTGTCCACAGTTCATGCAGTAGGACTTGGTGGGCATGCTACTGGGATTTGTTGACATGGCCTTGCATTTCTGTTCTGTGGACTGTGTTATTTTGTTTGGGACCCCATGAGATAACATACATTGGCAGTATGGGTGAGGCACAGGCCTTTGACAGACAACTGTAGGGTATTTGGTAGTGATGCAGGTCATCTGTAGCAGGCTGGTGCATTCTGTCACTCCTACAGTCCCAGGCTGTGAGCCACTGAATTCCCCTGGGGTGACAGGGTAAGTGTGGGACGTGTTAATGGCAATAGTTCCTGTCCATATTAATCCATCGGTCTGGATGCTGGCAGGGTGCTGCTTACAGATAGGGAGGAATAGGGACACAGGGGTCATGCCTGTACTCATTCACAACAGCAGGGATATGACCTGTGATAAACCTGTGGATGATGGTGGGGTGAGCTGAGTGCATGTGTGACATGGAGGCTTCTTGCAGCTGACTCACAGATATACCTAGGACATTCCCCTTATGCTGCCTTGTGTGGGGACATAGGCAGACTCTCATTACTTCATAACTGTGCCTTTTGTGGTCTGCCAGTGATTGGCCAGACTAAATCAATATTCCATACTACACAGACAACTAATGTGCTGCTAACATGTATGTACAATTCCAAAGGTGTGTGCAGCTGACAGTTACATTTTATGTACTTTGTCTAGGGTACTTCCACCTGTGTACTGTGTGTATGCTTGGGCCCACATTCATGGCATGTCCATCTTTCAGATGGTGACAGATATTGACATCTGAACAAGGAGTATGAATTACTGCTGAATTGGGTCTTGCTGGCATGCATTGTGGTTGCACTGCAGTTGTCAGAACATGGCCCTGTCATCAACAGTAGCGGCCATAGGTCACCAGGACACAACCCTCCACACCTACATGCTTACCACTTCCACAAAATGTACAACCTAACACACAGAGCTCTGCATATTGTACACTTGCAGCAATCTATCCTGTAAATTGGGCTAGCTCAGATAATCTGTGCTCCACTGTTATTAACCCCACTCGTACATGTTACTGCATTTCTACATAGGACTGGGGGGCACACCTGACAACTGTAAACATTTGCTATGACTGTACTGGTATTTCAGGTACTCTGTTGGCTTCCATTTCATATTGTATTCTGACCTATTATGCAGACTAGAGGTATATCAGTAGAGTACAGATCTTAGGTTTTATTGACCTACATTTCAGTTTCAGACTTCATACCCTGCAGAACTAACATACAACTGCCTGACCTGTTGTAGTCTGTCTGTGTAGGTCTGTAGGGGGCTGTTATCCATTGCCATCAATTGGAGGCCTTAGCACTCCCTTTCTTTATAGTCATCTACACCTGTCCTGCTGGCTGAGGCTATTTTTGGGTATGTGAACCTCACTGACATGCATGCGTGTGTCCTATGGACACACATTTGGGCCACCACATGTACTGCAGTGGGATATGTCAACTTGTGTAGTACTTCCTACTTTGTTGACACCAGTATTTGTTATGGATTCCATGTTTCCCATATAGGTGTCCACTATCTGCTGCCATCCCATTCAGCCACCCGATTCCCTTGCATGCTCACATCCATACCATATCTACGACTAGCAGAACATACCACTCCATTCAGCAATTGATAGGAAGAGTGAGTTACTTGTGTCTGTGCCGGTATTGAGGATGGTGCTGGAAGGATGACTATGTTGGATACACTTAATACACTCCCTATACATGGTAAAGCATAGGTAATATCATGTTTGGCATCCCTTTTACTGTAAGTGCGATTCAGAGAGAGGTATCATTCCCTGGGTTCCTACCGTGTCAGTGTATGTGCTATGCATTGCCTCTTTGTCAAAGCCTGGGCATACTGGGCACACCTTCTTCTGCCTACTGGGGAAGGCTCAGGTTGTTCCTCCTCCGGGTCACTCTGTTCCTGTGCTGGCCTTGGCAATGGTTGGAGGCTGTGTGGCCCTGCCCTGTGCTGTTCCTGCTGCAGCTGTTTCTGCAGGATCATATTGTGTAGCATGGCACATACAATGAAAATTTGGGTACATGTAGCAAGGCTCCACTGGATATGTCCAGGCACCGGAACTGTGACTTGAGCATCCCAAACACATGCTCTAGTATGATTCTCATTTGTGCGTGTGCCTCATTATGGAGTTCTTGTTTGTGTGTGTTTGTATTTTTGATGGGTTTCATCAGCCACGGCTCCAGTGCGTAACCAGCATCCCTCACTAGGTAGCCATATGAAATGTCCCTACTGGCAAATCTCTGGTACAGATGTGTCATATGCCAGATGTGGGAGTCGTGATTGCTTCCAGGGTTGCCAGCACACACATTCATTATAATGCTCTGGGCATCAAACATGACCTGGAAGTTGATGGAGGGTAAGCCCTTATGGTTTATGTAGACCCTACCTCCCTTGCCAAGTGGTGCTTTGATGTGTATGTGCGTGCAGTCTATAGCACCCACTACCTCAGGGTATTCTGCTATTTGGTGGAAGAGATGCATATTGCTGGTCAATGCCTCAGGGGTGTTTGTAGGAATATATGTGCTCACTGGCATGTGCTGACATGGCAACAGGAACTGCTGGAGTACCCTGGATGCTGATGCCTGTGAGATCCCCATGATATCCCCCAGATGGCCTTTGGAAGGTGCATGTGGCTAGTATTATTAAGCCTACAAGTACCTTGGTATCCACTGGGATAGGTTCCCCTCTGTTGATTCTGTGTGTGAGGCGTGCCCGGCACAACTCAACAATTTGCTGCAGGATGTCCCTGTCCACCCTATAGTGCCCCACTATCTCTAGCTCATGTAGCCCCTGGTAGGTTATCCTGGGTCTGTACACTCTTCTCCTTCTCCTCACTGTGAGTTGGTCATCAGCATTCTCATCCTCACCACCCTCAGCCTCTTCCACATATTGATATATGACAGTGACAGCAGCCCTTATCATTTTGTTTGTTTTGTCTGGTAAAATTATCCTGTCTGTGTACACCAGTGGTGTAGAGTTTGTGGGAAAAAAAACAGTGAAAGGTGTTTGCATAGTTTATAGTAGTGTGCTGGACTGCTGCATGTGTAATTGGCTGATTCTGATACATTTCAGCTGCTAGCTATGCTTGTTCTCCTTGATTGCCTTCCTACTGCTGTTTTCCTTTCCCATTGCCTTCCTGTTTAAGCCCCGAGGCGCACCACACATACCCAGTGCTCAGATGTAAACAGAGCTGCTATTTCCTGCCTTTTTTTTTTCAACCTAGTGCACAATGCGCAAACCCGTTTAGGCAATGTAAACACTGTTTAGCAGAAACTGACCATCCTTGGACATGAACACACTCTGCATAAACTTGGTATAAGACAATACATCCTTAGACACACCCCGTGCCTTAGCTGTGCTTATCTAAATGTAAACACGGGTCACAGAGTTCCACTCAGCTTACAGCAAGCATGACACACCCCCTTATGAGATCATCTACCTCTTAGGCTTACACCATGGTCTTGCTGCACCTACACGGTTGGGTGCAATCTAGCACTAGGGGAAAATCTGTGCTTTAATCTCATTCCCCTCATTTGCGTAGAACTGAGTGCTAATGCATGGTTATAAAACTGACACTCAGCCTTCCCCCTTAGCAACCATTATTCCATGGTCTTGTTATCTTATGCATGCCGTTGACTATAATGGCAAAATGTATAATCATCTTAAAATTGGCTTTTCTCATTTTTTTTAATTTTTGGGCCGACCCCATTTGCGCACTATGCTTAAACGGCCCAAATCGGCCAAAAAAATTAATTTTTTATAATTTTGCAATTATTTCCCATGCCAACGGCCATATATTTGGCCATTGGCATACCAACTACATTGAATATATGCTTTTTTTCAAGCTGTCATGCCTCCGTTTTGTAATTTGCAGAAATGTATTCGGTTAGCAGCCGAATACATTTCTGCAGGTTACACTATACCTACATGGATGCCTGCCTGCTTCCTGGATCACTAATTCACCTCATTTGCATGGTTTTCACCAGCAAATGGGGTAATTAGCATACAAGAGCTGTGTCTGTACAGGAATAGTACAGGAGTGCTCGTGCACATCCCGGGAGCTCATTCCTGGATCGCACGTCAGCCATATTGCCTGCAGCAGCTCTTGCACTATTCCTGCACACCATGCAGAGTTTACTGAATCCTGGGGACTGTGTTTACTGTGACTTATAAAATTTTGTTGAAGACATAGAACCTAAAGAATACTACCACTATAAAAATAATTTGTGCTGAATAGTTTACCATTTATACTTCTCTCATAACCCCTATGGTTCCAGAGATATGAACATTTGTTTGAAATGTGAAGACATAATTTGATTCTGTCAAAAGGCTTAGGTTCCACCCATTGGAAGTTACAGTGACAACTTCCTGAGCTCCATTGGGGTGAATGAGTTATGTTATTTAATCCTGGCAGGCTGTCTGCCTTAAGAATCTGTTGCATTTAAATTCCTTGGTTTCTAATGTATTACTATAATCATCCGTGAATATCAAATTTATAATGTTCATTTACAAAACATGAAAACCCATGAAGGTGCCTGCACCCTGTTGATTGCTTATAAAATGTGCCTGTTTCATTTGTTCTAACTAACCTAATTTTTTCATAGGTATACTGTGAGCGCTTTCTTGTAGTTTTTCCATCATAGAAGCCTTTACAAATGGAAAACTAAGCAGCATAAATGACTCCGCTAGATTCACATGTATAATGCACCACCGTCATATGATTTGTTCATGTGGGGTATGTCTAAATATCTGCTGTCATAAACAAATCTGCATATACTACACCTATCACAAGAAAATGTCCCCTTCTATTATTACTCTTACCCTTATGAATACAATTATGTTCAAACCTTTCATGGAGGCTACAACACCTCTTAAAATTTTAATATATGCCTCTCTGCTTTAACTAATTCATCATTTCCCAGACAATCTCCCAATTATCCT
Organism: Protopterus annectens; assembly: GCF_019279795.1. Classification (NCBI taxonomy): domain Eukaryota; kingdom Metazoa; phylum Chordata; order Ceratodontiformes; family Protopteridae; genus Protopterus; species Protopterus annectens. Next base: position 231,576,835 of record NC_056739.1, read on the forward strand.
TAACCGCATGTTTTATCATATAAAATTCTACAAAAAAAATCATGTTTTCATTACATTATACAGCTTGGTTTTGGCAATATAAAATAGGTTGAGTAGAACACTGCATTAGTGATGCCCCTCTTTAATAATGGTCTTACAATCAACTCAAGAAATTAAAGACCTATCAGGCTTACAAACCTCATCTGCAAAGCCATGGAACATGTAAGTGACCTCACATGACAATATCAAGAATCTTATTTGATTTGACTGACAACAGTTTCACTTTTTTAAGGGTAGATCCTGTTTACAATGTCTGGTAAATGTTTTTGAAAGAAATATATACTCTGCAAATCTTAGCCAAAAAAATGCAAACTGTGTTTCTTGAGCAAGCCAAGGCTTACACCATCACTTTCCACAATGCTGGCTTCATGCAGAAAGTAAATGTTTTAAAAATTGAACCATATGTCATAAAAAGTATAGAAAACTAACAAAAAAAACACTCAGTGTGAGCAGCAGATTCTTCATCAGAAAGTATAAAAGTGACGAGTAGAGTAATTGAGGCTTGATACTGGGACCCCTTATTTTTGACCTTCACTTTTCAGATTTCCAAGCCAAGAGATCTGGCTGACAAAGTCTACAGAACACTGCAAACCTGAGGATGTTATGTCACAATATGACACCCCAAACTTTCCAGAATAAGCTCTCTTTAGTAAACTCTTAATGTACTAAAATTGTCTCAAACTAAATGCTAAAAACTGTAATATTATCACTTTTGGTAGACAACCTCTTGCTCAGCATATTGTATATACAGTATACCACTACAAAATGAAAATGCAGTCAGAGACCTGGAATGTGCATCGATCCTTTCCTCTCTTTTAACCATCATGTGACATTAGTCGTCATGAAAACTTACTCAGCACAAGTTAGTATTTTCAAGAACTAAAAAGATCATAACTCCCTTGTACTCATCACTAATCAAGCCAATTATCAAGTAAACTACTGTTTTTTGGATGTAGCTTATTAAAGATATCAAACAATTAGAAAGACCCCAAGGGTTTCTAACTCAAAAGATCACAAGCATATCAAGACAGGCGGGGAGCTCTATCTCTTTATTCAGTGTCTCACAGACATTTTTTCAGGGGCGGTCTCTGTCTCATTTACCAAGTCACAAGTTGCCAATTGTTCTGGACGTCTTTTATATCTACAAGTCCTACAGCTCTGCCAATACTAGAACAAGGGACCTAAATTTTCACCAACAGATGTATAAAACATGAAGGAGGGACAAGGTTTATAACACAGCGTCTCCCAAACTTCTGAAACAGATAATCCCCACTTGGTAAGTAGGGTGACTTACTGTCTTCTTTCAAACATTATCTAGAAAACTATATGGGTTTTAAGAAATTTCCTCTGGGTCTGACTGGTATGGCCTACTGGAGAAAGGAGGTGCAGCTTGAGAAAGGGTACTAGAAAGGAGTAAATGGTAATAAAACGCAATGGCCTTAAAGTATCAGTGAATCTAAAAATTGAACACAAAGGAAAGTATGAACTCCTTGAACAGTGGTTGTGCACATGCAAATAAAATAAGATGTAATATTTCCATATGTGATAAATTGTGCAAAACTAACGTATACTGTACCATGATGACAACTGTGGAAATGTCAGGTTCAGCTATGTAAGTCAAGGAAAGTAGTGTTATTAATGTGTTGTACCAACATGCAAAGAATACTGAGAAAAACAAATCAGAACAGGAGGAAAAAATAACATTTTAGATAATAGCTATGTAAATTTAAAGAAACAATGGCAACTCAATAAATACAATTATTAAGTCAAGGACACCATTAACAATGATCTGGTTTGCAAAAAGAGTTGTGCAAAAAAGAAGCCGAAAAACATGAGCTCAATAATAAATACAAATATGCAAACAAATTAATCCAAGCACTACTATCAAATCTTAACACAATCTAAGCTAGTATAGTGCCAAATGCCAGAGATCACCCAAGCAGAGCTCTGTATAACCCAGTCCATGACCTAAAGTAGCCCATGAAAACACAGGTACATGTAACATGGATACACAATTTCCAAAAGTGTCTATAGCCAGCTTGGTAGATGAGCAACCTGAGCCACTGCAGCAATTGTCTCATGTTCACAGTCAAACATTTAATCCTTAAAAATCAAACACAGTATGCAAGAGATGCACAAACACAATTTCACTGGTGGAAAAAAATCTCACGTACAATGTTGTCAAGAATACACAAACACACTCACAAACTCTACATCAACCAAACCCATGTTGAGGCACTAGAAAGCAATCTTCCCAAACTGCAAAGATCTCTTAAGCCTATAAACAGTACTGCCTGTCCACAGCATCTCTAAGCACTCACCAAAACTAACACTAAATACCACACATACTCCTACACCCATTGAAACCCCAAGATCAAAGCCCATAAGACAGGCCATCACATTACCCAGGATTCTTGTCATAGGGGGACTCATTTGTATGAAACGCAGGTACTCCACTCACCAGACTGAGCAAGGAGAAGATAATGGTTAGCTGCTTATCTGGAACCAGGATTAAACAAATTATGCATGCACTCAAGTCCCTACACCAACAGGTGCCAGTATGATTTAGTCCATGTCAAAGACTAGCGATGATCTTCCGTGGACTACATGATGAGAGATATTGTTGATCTCTCTGAATGTGTGTCTCAGGCAATTATTTGCCTTGCATTGACCAGCATTCTACCTTCACTAAGGATTATGCCATATTATGAACAAAAGATAATTGATTTCAGTGATTGGCTTAGTTTCTGAGGTCATTCCAGGGGGATTCAATATGTGTCAGCATTGGTGGACATAGTTAACAGATCACATTACTTTGTAAAGAATAGTATGCACCCGTCTCTCCAAGGATTCCAAGTATTGGCTAAAACTTTATCCACCCTCCCCCCTTAGAGCTTTTTTCAGGCAATGCCAAATTGACAAACCGATTGACATAGTCAATAAAGGCCAAAGAAGCCTAAAGGTGTTACTGCTTAATGCTAGGATCCTAAACAAGAAACTCAATACCCTACAAACTCTCCTCTCTTTGAAGAATACAGAAATCTGTGTCATTACTGAGACATGTTTTAAATGCAAAGAAAGTACTCCAGCTGTGCAAGGCTTCAGTGTCTTCCACATATTTAGACCATCAGCTGCAACAAATATAACTAAATTGGTTAAACAGGATGATGCCTTGGAAATTATCTACATGCAAATCGCAATAGATAAAGTCCTGTCCCATATCCTGGCAAGCTATAGGTGGCCTTCTATGTCCTTAGTAGCCCATAGCTTTTACCTAGACCTATTGAAGACACTAACCATTAAGACAAACACCCTATTAATGGGAGACTTTAACTACCTCTCTACATACTAGAAAACATACACTAGCTCATACTCACAGGCACACTGATCCCTGGTCTTCATTAAGACAAATTACCTTGACCAGATAGTCCATGTCACATCTTCATTGGTGTGGTCAGACCACAAAACTGTCTCCTTCAAAATAAAAATCAACTCTGTAACCCCAGCAAACCTTGTAACAATTAGGAATTATTCCAAATCAAGCTACACTCTATTAAGTGATGGTTATTTGTTCTCAGAGACCTTGCCAAACCATGTAAATGGTTGCATGGAGGCTGTTGTACCTACTAGAAGTAAGCTCAAAACAAACTCTAAAAACAATCCACACTTGTGGAGCCCTAACCTTAATAGCGATTATAACAAAAAGAAAAAAAAGTTATGGTTAAAATCAGTACCAGCAACTTCCATAATGATAGGAACTCTCTAATTAGAATAAACAGGAAACTGAAAGGTCTAATTAAGTACAACAAGGCCAAGATAGCCTCATAGGCCAAAGACAACCACAAAGCCTTCTATAGCTATGTCCAAAATCTCAAAGGCAGCACATATTAGTGTGCCAAATTGGTGGTCAGTGGTGTCACCTTCACTGAGCACAGTGACGTTGCAAATTTTCTGACTGACAAATTCAGCACAGACTTGAGCATCCACTCCCTCTGCCTCACTCCATGAAAAACCTACTATTATAGCACCCCAGCCCAAACTATTAACAGGAAGCAGGTCCGGGCAGTGGTTGCCAAGGCCAAAACCACAGCCTAAGTAGGCCCTGACAATATCTCAAGATGTTTCCTAAATAGCTGGAAACAGTCACTTTAACTATAGCATAAAAACAAGCATTGTACCATGAGAATTGAGGACTGGAACAATTATTCCACTTCACAAGGGTGGACCATCAACTGACCCCAGAATCTACAGAACTATTAGTCTAATATGTAAAACTATGAAATTAATTATCATGGAAATGATCACCAAAGACAAAGACACCTGTAGACACAGGATCCAACCCAGCTTGACTTTGACAAGGGAAGATCATGCATGATCATTTATTTCATTGAGAATGTCACCAAGGTAATGGATAAGGGGAATTGTGCATACCACCTACCTGGACCTGGTAAAGGTGTTTGATATAATACCCCACTAAGGTATAGTTGGCAAACTCACCAAACAGTGCATAAACCCTTACATAACTCACTAGGTTGCCAGATGGCTCAAACAGTACCTGGGAAGTCAGTATTGGTGATACCTACTCCACTGGTGATACCACTTCCACAAAGAGACCAGTCATCAGTGCAATACCGCAGGATTCCATGATGGGACCACTTCTATTTGTCATCTACTTCTCAAAGGTAAAGGCTAATGTCAAGGGCCTTTGGTTGACCAAGTTCACAGGTGTCTGCAAATTAGCAGCTATCACAGATTCTCCCTGTGACACAAGCATCTTACAAGAAGTTCAAACACAGATATATGACTGGTGCCAAAGGGACAGACCAATACTCAGTGCAAGGAAATGTGTTATTGTACCTTTTGGGAAAACTAACACCCAGGCTAATTACTCAATTGATACAATACCCTAAAGAGAAAATCCAGTATTCAGTGATCTTGGAAAATATATGCACAGCAATCTTATCTTTGACCAACATGTGGCCAAGGTAATACAAAAATCATTTTATGTTGCCCAATGTATAAGTAAGGGCATGGCATCCAAGTCCAAGGAAATCATAGTGCTACTTTATTTGGCCTTTATCAGACTCATCATTGAGTATAATGCCCTGTCCAGCATGTGCCTGACCAGACATATGGAACACACACAAAGGCTACTTACCAGGAGAATCCAGGTTATAATCACATTGTCCTGTAGATTGTCTCAAAGCCCTATCTCTATACTCTGTCTCCTACAGGTTACTGAGCCATGATCTATTCCCGACATAAAAAGCGTCCTAGTATCCAGCTCTGATGGAACATTTGTACATATGAAAAACAAACAACGTCAGAACCACTAGATCCAAGGATTTAAATTTTACTTATGAAATAAATAAGACATATTGAGGAGATAGATATGTTTCTCAGAGGATCCCCATTTTCAGGAAGACGCTCCCCATCCATGTGAAGCAGAGTCCAATCATAATCCTATTTAAGCATAACTTTGACCAATGGATGGGAAATTGGAAATTCACCCTCGGTCTGGCCCCTATGTCTTTGATAGACAGAGGCAGTCAGTAATACCCTGTAGAAACATCCTAACATACCCTTTCCTAATAAATACGATACAGAGGGAAGTATTTAACTATGAACCTACAAATATTCTTAATGTTCTGAGAGTGCTGAGAGTGTAAAGATGAACCACAGAGGCATATATTTATGCAGAGGTGAAACAAAATGTATTGTGTCATGTGGAACTGCAAAAGAAACCATAATCTTCATTTACAAACTAAAGCAGGTTAGCAATAGATATGCATTACTGTGACAGCACAGGGCAGCATACATTCACTAGTAAAGGACACATCCAGTAATGATGACAGAGGTTACAGTAACAAAACTTGTTCATTTCAAAACTATTTCAGTATGCAATGTACAACTACATGGATAAGTTTCTTGTGAAGTCTGTTGCAAATGGACTATACAGACTAACTGAAAAGGAATTATCAGCTAAATTATGTGCACCATATTAGCATATATGGTAAATATTTAGCCATGACAAATATACAATCAATGTTTTACCGGTACAGTCAGCATTATTTTTGCTTAAATTAACTCAGCATGCAAGACGGATGTACATTTACTTTGCAGTAAATGGCCTGGAAGAAAGATGCATAAAATACACATGGAAATATGCAGAAAATAGTTTTCAGGTGTTCTGCAGACAAAGTCATAACAAAACACCTGGCATTTGTAAAAAATATGTTATCCTTCAGAACTGCCTGGACCAATATCAACTATGGGCTTTGCTCAGACAGACATTCGTAGTAATCAAAGGCTAATAAATAATAAATATGCAAAGGAGATGCCTTGTCAGAAAAAGGCAAGTGCGTTCACTCTCTCTATGAACAAAGATGAAGATGTGATGTACACAATAAAAGGTAAAAAATAACTAACTGCGATCTGAAAATCCTGAGACACAAAGAACTACTCTGTGGCAATCCAAATGCATGGAGTAAAAATACTATGGCAAAAATGTACAGAATCCAAAATGCAGCACACATGTGGAATATAGAGAGTAAATATTAATGGAGAGTCACCCCAGAGACATGAAAAGTTGTTGAGAGAAATTTCTGAGTAGTGCAAGTTTTGTGTATTTGTAGTACCAAATCACAATGAGTGTTGTGGCTTAAGATTAATATGAAACATCTGCAAGGTCTATGAGAATTATGTAGAAAACAGCAAAGCAATCTTCAGCGTACCAACTGTGTGGCCTAGAGGTATAAATTCTTGACTAAACCTGTAATGTTCCAGGCATTGGAGGAGCTTGTGGGGGAAGGGAACAGAATGAAAAAGTAACTTCTCCCACACCACTTATGGTGGTGTACCTACTTCACAAGGTGGTCATTCCCTGATAAAAACCTCAGTGGAGATCATGCAGGAAGCTTGTTTGTAAGGAGGCAGGGCCTTCTGATCAGTAATTTCACTCACAGAAGCAGGTAACAGATGTCACGTGGGAATGGTAAGCATGCAACACAAAATACTACAATATACACAGTTACCGACACAAAATACTACAATATACACAGTTACCGACACAAAATACTACAATATACACAGTTACCGACACAAAATACTACAATATACACAGTTACCGACACAAAATACTACAATATACACAGTTACTGACACAAAATACTACAATATACACAGTTACCGACACAAAATACTACAATATACACAGTTACCGACACAAAATACTACAATATACACAGTTACCGACATAAAATACTACAATATACACAGTTACCAACATAAAATACTACAATATACACAGTTACCGACACAAAATACTACAATATACACAGTTACCGACACAAAATACTACAATATACACAGTTACCGACATAAAATACTACAATATACACAGTTACCGACACAAAATACTACAATATACACAGTTACCGACACAAAATACTACAATATACACAGTTACCGACATAAAATACTACAATATACACAGTTACCGACACAAAATACTACAATATACACAGTTACCGACACAAAATACTACAATATACACAGTTACTGACACAAAATACTACAATATACACAGTTACCGACACAAAATACTACAATATACACAGTTACCGACATAAAATACTACAATATACACAGTTACTGACACAAAATACTACAATATACACAGTTACCGACACAAAATACTACAATATACACAGTTACCGACACAAAATACTACAATATACACAGTTACCGACACAAAATACTACAATATACACAATTACCGACTGATAGTGAATGAAACTGATTAGTGATTAGTCACAAGTAGAAAGGAAAACAATATGGTAAGAAAACCAAAAAAAAGTCATTAACATTTCAAGAACAGCCAGCACATTTCTTCATCATGGAGCAAATGTGGAGAATTATTTCCTTATGAACTGGAGTATCATGAGACTCAGAGTGTGCTTCATATGGTAAAATGAACCATTTTGCTGAGTGGTACAGAATTACAGGAAGCTACAAATTCTCCATGTTGTGAGGAAAATAATTGTCATCACCATCATGATGGAAGCAAAATTATGTCTAAAAAGGTCACAAACAGTACATAATGACATTTCTAGCAGTGAAGACCAAGTAGTGTTTTTAGTGTACAACAACATACTGACAATTCTTAACTTATGCTGAGTGTTAAAGTTACAATATGCATTATCATTATTAATCAGCTCTGGTACGGCAGTTAGTATTATAACCAAAAATACTTAACACAGATTTTATCAAAAAGCCTTTCTGCATGATACCACTGCAGGCTTTGTATTTCTCTAAAGACTCTTTTCATATCTGTGGTACTTTTCAAAGTTACCTTTCAACAAGCTCAGCAGTTATGCTGGTACAATTTTATTTTGCCCTGGTCCACTTCAATAAATACACAACACCGAATGACATTTGACGACCTTTGTTAAACTTCCATAAATATGATTGTTAACCAATAGTTATAAATTTCCACCAAAAACATGACACCAGTGATAATAACATCCATGAAAGAAAACATACAATAACCATAATGGTAGTGCAACCGCTCACCCTTGATAAGCAGCTTCCCCCACTTGCTCACTTATCTTTGCACTAACAAGGCATCGTTACCCCACTCACCTTCAATTTATTGTATTACTCCACCATCCATATAAGCAGCTCAACTTGCTTATTAACCCTTCCACCAGAGCAACTTCTCACTTTCCTTACAAACTTATTGATTTGCACATCCATCACCAGAGGGGGAGCAGAAGAGGGCAAGCTTGCCCCTCTTCTCCGCCCACCAGCCTGACCAGGCTGTTCCCCCTCTTTTCACCAAAACTTCCATTCTAAGGCCAGACATCATTTGGTGCACCCATTTTCTAAACCCCAGCTAAATTATTAAGACCATCTTTTATCTGCAAGGAACCACAACAAACTGTGCCTTTCTTAAGCCTCCCTCATAGGCATGGTACCCAAATCCTGAACTATCCCTTAAAACACCCACATACCTGCAATAACTGAAAACCCCACTATCCCAGACCAGTGTAAATTCAACTGTGCCTCAATGAACCCGAATAAAGTGATAATATGTACCACACCAGAACAACCACTGGGATAAAATTCATTACCTTGCACCTCAGCATCATACCTCTCAACCTGGAAACATCAAAAATCTGGACAAGGCCCATGAAAAATAGGTACAAATCTGTACGCTGATTAACATCAAATTTGCATATGTAATTATGTAACTCCACCCACTCGTGGAATTGTGGGATACCAACTTTCAAACGCAAACTGAAGAACAGACAACCAAAATATGGCACCAGAGTCTCCCTGTAGCCATTCATATGCCCCATTACCTGTCTATTTTGCCCCATTTACCATAAATACTAATGTGTGCATATATACTGCTTTACTCTACAATGATTATTTGGATTTTATTTTTTTACATTTTATAGCACAATGCACAAACACCAAGACATCTGCTAAACAAAGCTGCCAACACAAAGCAATACTGTCTCACAATGTAAATAGAATTGGCATTAAAACTTCTCTGCCATTGAAACCCACACATCCAAAGAAAATGCATTTGACCAGTGATGGATAAAGCTTACCTAGTTTACAAATCATTGGCCCCTTGCACACAAAACAAGAAACATACATATGTGTTTTGATACACCTTCCTGACTTTAATTATATTCCTTGTATAATACAGCACACTTGTTAGAATTTCATCAGTCTGTTAGCAGGACTGTCACCTTGCACAGATTTTTTTTAAAGAAAGCTCTCAAAAAATGACAGATATATTATTATGAGCACCTTTTATGGTAAATGTTTTATGGCGACACATTTTAAAGTCAGAAATGTCCTGCCTTTGCTCATTAATCCATTAAATCAAAGTGCTCTGCTTTTAAAAGTTTTGTTAATTTCCTTAGCATTCTGCAAGTTTGAGTAAACACCTGTATACTAACAGTTTGCAGTTCCATATTGAGTGAAACAGATATTGTAACATTCCATATACACAATAGCCATTGCACTGTTATAGTCCCACAATACATTCAGTAAAAACCAAAAGTGCAACCCAATTATACTTTATAACATGTCCAAACATACTACCTAGAAATACTAACATAATTTGTAGACCACTTTTAGAGATACATACAACCCTGCAATGGTAAGCATTGCCAAAAGAATGCACATTAGTATGCGTCAGGCAGCAAAAGTTTAATGAACCATTGTTTGCAAAAAGCAAGGCCATGGTACAAATACTATACATTTAAAGCATATGTACTGAGCTGCTATAATGAGGCAGAGTGCATTTCTTTCTGAAAGTGATATTAAATGTTAGCTTGAAATGTTGCACAAAAATTCAAGATATGGTTATACTCCTAACTCTACACATGACAAAGTATTTTAATATCTTTCATTAAGACATGCACTATAAAATTTCAGTTTTAGAGCTACAGCTTTTATAACAAGAGGAAAAAACATCTAAGGCCATTTGACACTGAAAAGTGCAAAATTACAAAATGTTCACTTTAGAGATATTCATTTGTTTGTACAGTAGAGCAAATCTGAATACAGTCAAAAACATTTCATTATAATGCCATATCTAAAACTATTATCTGACTGAAAGCAGTGTTCAAGCATTTGAATTATTACACTGAAAAATGTCAACCTTTCCCCTTTGACCCCTTCTAGCTATTCCTGTTTTGCAGTTAATGACACTTTACAAAATCACAGGTGGAAGGGAGTGAATTGTGGCCAAGCATGATGGCATAATGGAAAAAAACTGCTTAGTTTATCATTCAACAAGGGTTGCACTTAAAGTGATGTTTCATGGCTAAAAATGCTTTTTGTGTCACAGTCCAGTAGGGTCACTAAATAATTAGATACGAACACTATAAAAAATGCCTTAGTTAGCACACAATACAATAAACTTAACATTACACAGCTTTGTCTAATTCGTCAATCCTAACTGGACCAAGAATAACTTTTAATAATAACAAGATGCAAGCCACACAAATCTTACCCCCTAATAAAATATCAACAAACTCCCTTATTTTAGCACTTTATGTTAACAATAATATAATCTAGAAAAAACAAACTACACTTAAAATACTTAACTAAAAAATATTTTCATTGCATCGCAAGTTCTCAGTAAATTGCTTACATGATTAACAGTTGAGTCAACACTAACGACTATGAAACTAGACAATACATAGTAAGTTCAGAATTATGTAATTAAAAAAAAGCTAGCTAAGAACAGTTACAGTAATAGCAGAGACCCGTTTCTTACCTGAAGGCTGCCGCTGAGACTTGAATTGATATGGGACAAGGCAGATATGGCTACCATTATCGCTGCTGCTGTATTCCCGCTCGCAGCCAGCCGGAAATAATGATTTGAGCTCCTTGAGCTCAATTCCGACTGGCTGGTAGCCCTGACGGCGCTGACGTCATCGCGCACGTGATGACGTCAGCGCCGACAGCACGATTTTTAAAAAAATAAAAAAATTGAACCAAAAAAATCGGAAATGAAGGGGTGCCAATCGGGAATCGTGGCACCCCTTCATTTGGACCCCAAAACTCGGTAAATACTGAGTAATTCGGTATGGTTGGGAGGTCTGCTCAGCATTCTTTCAAGGTTTGCTCATTCTAACTGCCCTCTACAACCTCATTGCACACCACTCTGATGACCAAAACATCTCCTGTGACCAATGTATTCAAAACAGCAGGAACAGCCACCATGACAAAACCATCATCTTCCAACTCCACATCCTTCCAGCCCTGACTGCTTATATCTGTAAAACAAAGAACACTGTAAATTCATGATATTCACCCAACAAACATTCTTAAGACATAAAGCCATATCAAAAGTGCCCTTTTCCTCGAACTGCCCCCATTACACTGACCTATCTCCCTTACCTCAGCCCAACCCCACCTTACCTGCATAAAATCCTTTCACAGCCAAACAAGCAATCCCACAAGAAGCACCAAAAGTAAAATGATACCCACTGAAGATGCTGCAAGCAACCACTGTGGAAAGATAAGTTAAATATAACTACACCGTACCTGCTTCCCCTACTAATTTCCATATGAAGCAATCTAAAATAGTCTGTGTGACCAACACCGCAAAATATCTGCACAGATCCCCACAAAATGTGGTAAGAGCTGTTTAGCTCACAGTTACCATATGTAGTAGAAGAAAACAAATTTTACGTACTCTCTTGCAATTTAATTTACCAATGCAGTCTATATGCCAACCATTTGTAAACAATAACCCCAATTCCCCCAACTAAACTGAACAACATGCAACATATCAGCTCAGCAGCAGCTCTCCTAACCATGAAAAACCCCATCTTCCATAAACAGAATACATATATCCCTAAATAACTCCCTACTATACCAAATCTGCCTGTCCTCCCATTACCACTGCCTCTTTTCCTACAATCTCATCCCAGTGGTCCAAAATAATGGTTAACAGTACTAAATTCACACAGCAGACTTCCACCAAGGACTATTTCCTTAACAGCTAAACTTTACCTATAAAACATCTGCTTTGCCATCAGAGGCAGTCAGCCTAAACTAAACAATTAAGATCCTTCTGTCAAATTACCTTCCTGCCAGCCTGCAATCTGAAAACTCCCCACAAAGCCTCAAAAGTCTCCGCTCAACCAATCATCCAGTCCTATGCCCAAAAAACTCCACTACCATGCCCCCAAAAGATACCGCAACATAATTCCACCCTTTATAGCCACTCCGCCTCCCCTTGAACACCACTAAGCCTACTTCACCCTGCTTTTAAGTTAACTGAAGTCACCTTTCAGCACCCTGCTCCAAATCTAACATGTCTAGTTAAATATTTACTGAACTAGGCTTGGCAACCATCACCTCTCAAGAACGCCTATGCAATCCACCAACCGATGATCCTCTGCACTGCCCATCTGCACACAACACTATATCCTGATTATCTTAGATGTACTATTTGCCAGTAACAAGTTCACACCAAAATGTTAACTGACTAGCTACAAACATTCATAATAGGTTCATGGGTTCATAGGTAGATACTAGGCTATCTGCCCTAAGGCATTTATAAGCCTAGCCAGAGTGTATTTGGCTTCCGCCTCCCTATTATATTAGCCAACTGTTCCTCTGTAAAGTAGGTCACAGAAGGTACCCTTTTAAGATTAGTTTACTGTGCCTCTGTCTAGCAGGGACACAGAAGAGATCCCAGGGGGTGAATTTGCGATTTCCCATCCACGCGTCGAAGATTTCGCTTGAAGAGGGTGAGCAAGGGGCTATGTCTAACATGAACTGGCATTCTATTCCAGAGTGAGAGGAGCCTCTGGGAAATGAATCTGTCCCTCCAGCATGTCCTATTTATTTTTGTGCTGAGGTTTAGGTCCCTGGAGTGTGTAGCTCTAAGGGACTTGGACTTTTTGAGGTGGAGCATGTCCATTAATTCTGGGTTTGACATGGCTTTGTACATCAGGCATAGATCACCTCTGAGTAGGTGGTAAGCAACTGAGTAGAGCTGGTGTTTCTTTAGTCGAGCTGCATAGGACATCTGCTTGTAGCCCATGATCCTCTTGGTGAGGTACTTTTGGGGTCTCTCCAGTTGCTGCAGGTGTCGGGTAAGGTACATCCCAAAAGGGGCATTGTATTCAATTATGGGCCTGATGAGTGACGAGCAGAGGGGCACAATGACCTCTCTTGATCTAGATGCGAACCCTTTCGTGATAAGGTGGGCTATATAGAAGGTCTTTCTAACCACTTTGGCAACGTGATTATCAAAGGAGAGATTACTATCTACTCTGGTCCCCAAATCTCTAATTACTTCTTCCGTACTTAATGGATTACCACCTATGTGGTAATTTGTGGGCACCTTGTTTTTCACAAAGGGGATGACTATGCACTTTTTAGCATTTAGCTTGAGGCCGTGGCTCTGGCACCAAGCATCCGTCTCTGTGAGACCCTTTTGGAGGATGCTTGTGTCAGCTGGAGGTTCGATTATGGCCCCCAGTTTGCAGTCATCTGCGAACTTTGTCAGCCATAATCCACCCGTGTTAGCCTGAACCCCAGAGAAGTATATACCGAACAAGAGAGGTCCCAGAACTGAGCCCTGTGGGACGCCACTTGTAACTGGTTTGGATTCGGACATGGCACCTATGATTCTGACCATGTGGGTTCTATCTCTGAGCCAGTTTGCAACCCATCTTGTGATATAGGGGTTGATATTTAAGCTGGAAAGCTTATTTATGATGCTCGAGTGGGGTATTGTGCTGAAGGCTTTTGTGAGGTCCAGGTAGGCTGTATGGACTACCTTGCCCTCATCTATGGCTTTGGTAAATGTTTCAAAGAAATCAACTAGGTTTAAGAGGCAAGATCTGCCCTTAACAAAGCCGAATTGGGTAGAGGGTCCAGTGTCTGGAGGCTCCCAATGTCTTTGTTTATGAGTTCCATGATAATATGCTCCATAGCTTAACAGACCAGACTAGTCAGGCTTATGGGGCGATAGTTTCCGGGGTCTGTTGTGGCACCACCTTTGTGGAGTGGGACCACTGTAGCAGTATGCCATTCTTTGGGTACATATCCTGTAGTAAGGCTAAGATTGAACAGCGTCTTAATGTGAGGGTTCAGTTCTTCTTGGAGCTCATGTAAGACACAGCCTGGGACACCGTCCGGTCCCATAGATGCTGTGTTTTTTGCTTTGGAGAGGGTAGCTTTCACCTGTGCATCTGTGATGTCAGGGAGGTTAAATTCAGTTGGGAGAGGCATTTGCTCCTTTGGTGGGGAAGGGGGGGAGAAGTTTGCGCTGAATCTGTCTGCCAGGATGTTGGCTATGTCTGTAGGTTCGGTATATTTTGTACCATTATGCAACAATTCAGAGCATACCTTTGAGTTTCCGCCCATGTTCCTGACATAACTAAAGAAGGCCTTGTGATTATTTTTAGTGTCTAGGACAATTTTTCTTTCGAAACTGGCCTTTGATGATTTTATGAGGGATCGAAGTTTCTTGCTAATACTGATCAGAAATGCCTTCCCTTTTTGGGATCTTGCTCTGTCATGTAGTAGCTTCCTCCTTCTGTTGTATAGCTTATTTATGGCCGGGATCCACCAGACTGGTCTCCTGTTTTTGGAGGAGTGAGTCTTGGTTTTGTTTGGGATAGCATGATCCATGCATTCCTGCAGGTGCTCATAGAATGCATTTGTAAAGGATTCTGCGGATTGGGCTGTATTATTCTCTGGCCCAGGGGATTTGAAGGATTCCACCTCAGTCTTGAGAAGTGCAAAGTTGGCTCGTGAGAAATTCTTTACAGTGATTTCCTTGGCTGGGGGTGGGGACGGGATATGGATGTCCAGGGAAATTTGTTTATGGTCTGATCTTACCAATGAGGGGTTTACCTGTGGTGTGGAACATAGAGTCTCCATGTTGGTGATGACCAGGTCCAATATGTTGTTCCCTCTTGTGGGAGTGGTGACCAGTTGTTCCATTGCATTAGAGTTTATAAATTCAAGGAACCGTTGGGAGAGGGTGTTTGGGCTTGAGTAGTTTTCCCAATCAATGTTTGGGTAGTTGAAGTCACCCAATAACATAGTGTTTGGAGAGATCTTCATATTCTCCAGTGTTCTCAGGAATGCCAAGTAGGGTTCCTGTAATAGGGAGGGTGTTCTGTAGCAGACTACAAACTGAAAGGCAGTTTTGCCCACTGTTAGTTGCACATGGATGATTTCCGATGCTTCGTGCAGTGCCACTAACCTGGAGGTGTAGGTATCTTTGATGAATATAGATACTCCCCCTCCTTTTGTGCTTCAGTCCGAGTTTTGGGGCCGAAATGCATGGTATGAGTTATAACCTGGTAGTGCTGGGGTGCTCTCAGCAGCCTTGAACCAGGTTTCTGTTACTGCACAGACATCGATTTTCTCCATACTGAGGAGAGCCTCGAGTGCGTGCATCTTGAGGTTTAGACTTCTGGCATTGAGTAGCATTACCTTTAGTTTTTTTATCCTTGGGTTGTCTATGGAGGTGGATTTGTCCTTTGAGCCTTGCCTAAAAAGGCACTATGAGGGTGGCAAGAGCCTTGGCCAGTATATGAAAGCCTAAGGGTGACAGGTGCAAGCCGTCCCTAGCGAAGCAACATGGCTTGTCAAGCATGTCATCCCAGGCTGACAGACACTGGATCCCCTTTGAATGACACCAATACTTTAGCCAATTGTTGAAATTGATAATTTTGGCATTATACTGTGGCATCATTCTTGGTGAGGGCAAGATGCTACTCAAGGTCAGGGTCATACCAGCCTGGGCTACATGGTCAGAGAGCTCATCTATGTCTCTTTTCATGTAGTCCAGGGAGATACATCTCAAGTCATTCACACCAGCATGGACAATGATGGAGTCATACATGTACTTGCTTTGGAGTGACCTGAGTGCTTGCATTATGTGGCAGATCCTGGCACCCGACAGGCAGCTTACAGTGACCTTCTCTTTGTTCAGTCTGGTGAGCGGGACTTCAGTGTGCCGGACAATAGAGACCCCTATAACAAGTGTATTTGGTGTGTTGTTTGGCCTTAAGGGCTATGACTGTGAGGCACACTGATTTTGTGAGATATGTGATTCGTGGGTATTGTTGAGGGGTGGCTGTTGCTTGGATATCTGCTTAGGAGGTCTTTGCTGTTTAGGCAATCCCTTCTTGTCTCTAGCTTACTCCAACCATGTTGATTGTCAAAGCATCAAAGTCCCCAGCCAAACCCATCTTCCAATCTTATACCCGAAGAACATGAAACCCCACTCCCCTGCCCCCAAAATCTGCCCCAAACACCTGTTATAATAAGACCCTCCTTTATAGCCACCTCAACTCCCTTTGAACACCACCAAACCTGCTTCACCCGGCGTATAAATTAACTTGAGGCACATCTCAGCACCCTGCTCCAAATCTGATCTATCAAGTTACATACTTACCAAAGTAGGCTTAGCAAACATCACCTCTCACGTTCGCTTAACAATCCACCAACTGATGGTCCTTGGCACTTCCCATCTCATTTATGGTCTTAAAAGTCAATGTTCCTTGAAGTTCCATGAAGTTCCACATTGAAAAGGGGGTTCTGTAACACATCCAGAGTTAGGAACTTCTTGAATGAAATCCATAGAAAAAGAAATAACTCATATTAATTCATTAAAAAGATCTCATTGGTAAGTAAACCAGCTTATTTTAACCACCCTATCTAGCTGAGGTTGTTAGTAAACCATTAGCACGTGTTTCACATTTTGACCATTTGTTCCACATTATGAGGCTAGTGTACCAAAAGCCTGTGAAAACCACCCAGCGCCTCCACTGAAGTGCTCACAAGCAACAAAACCCCTACAACTTGCAGACGACTGCAAAAAATACCCAAAACCTTTCACAACCGCACAACAGAGAAAACACCCGTCTAAATTCAGAAACAAAAATGAACCACACAAATTCTTCACGTGCCATTGTATATGTCCAAGCATAACCTGCAGTTAAGAAACCTTGTTAATGGAAGCTTCCAGAGGCAAAGCCTTTTAGGTCTGGTCACCCCGTCCATTCCAGTTTTATAACCAGCTAATCTCAGTAGGAATCCCCTTCACGAGGAAATCAGCAGCTGAGCTACATGCTGTGTATCCAACTGACCCCACAGACAATCTAAATACCTACTCCCACCAACAAAGTCCACCCCTCCATACCCACAGAGCAAGGACCCAACCTACACTCTCCTTTTACTTGTCCTGCTAATACTTGGGTTCACACCCAATTGCATCCCACATGCCATAAAATTGCTTGCGAACAGAACATGTTAGATCTCCCCCTCAATCGCAGAGCAATAAATGTGGCCAAAACCACCAACCAAGGAGGGCAACCTTCAACCATTGCCCCTACATACCCAAACTATGAGCCTGGTGGATATACATATATATATATATATATATATATATATATATATATATATATATATATATATATATATATATATATATATATATATATATATTTATATATATATATATATACCAACTCTGCTCTCCAACACTATGCTTTAAAACCCAAATAGTCTAAAATAAAAGACCACAACACTCCGGAAAGTATCCTTCCATCCTTTAATCTGGCAGGCATGTTCTGCCACTCTCGACAAACCAAGGTTTCGCCTCATGGCATCATTAGTGTATACTTCCGGAAAGAGGAAGCTCCTTTTTTATACATTTGCTTTTAAAGCAATATGATTATAAAGCATTACTGACTGATATCACAAAATGTATATTTAAAATTATACATGTTATAAACATGTAATCATAAATTATACATACATTGGTCAGGCTTTAGTTCACACCATTATTCCCCCCAAAAAACTAATTTAGAAACATAAATATGAATACATGCCTGTTCAGAAAATATCTATACTTCAAATTATTAGATGTAAAAAATAGCAAATATTCCTATCTGTTTACCAGTATTCATTTAAACCAGGTTTAAATAATGCTCCTAGATTTATAATCCATATTCTTTCTTTCTTTGTCAGAATTTTATGTCTATGAGCTAATGTTAAATCTGTTCCTGCTACTTTGTCAATACCCAAGTATATGAAATGTGCCCTTGGGTGAACCAGTGTATGTTTATATAATGCACTACGTACCCTTTTGCAGTTAATATCACTAATATGTAATGCTATACGCTGTTTCAAACTTAAAAGATGTTTGTCCTATATAAAAAGACCACACTGACATACAGCCATATATATCACCCACTCACTTGTACATGTTATAAGATGTCTAATGTCATATACTTTGGTCACATTGACTGAAGTAAACAATTTAGTTTTTGCAATTACTTTGCAATGTACACAATGTCCACAAAACGTACTTCCCACCAATCGACCCTCAGTTTTCCCCTCTATTGGGCTTTTGTTTTTTTAAATTTAGATAAAGTCTCCCCTATAGTTTTTCCTCTTTTATAACCAAAAGTGCACTGGTTATCTAATACAGAGGTCAAAAGGCCATCTGTCTTTAAAATGTGGCAATGTTTGGCTATTATTTCCTTAATTTTTAATGTATTACTTCCAAATTTAGTAATAAATCTTAATGTGTCTGAAGATTCACTATTTTGATGTTCCCTCAACTGTAACACTTGTGTCCTAGGCATCTTTAAGTTTGAAACAGCGTATAGCATTACATACTAGTGATATTAACTGCAAAAGGGTACATAATTCATTATATAAACATACACTGGTTCACCCAAGGGCACATTTAATATACTTGGGTATTGACAAAGTCGCAGGAACAGATTTAACATTAGCTAATAGACATAAGATTCTGACAAAGAAAGAAAGAATGCGGATTATAAATCTAGGAGCATTATTTAAACCTGGTTTAAATGAACATTGGTAAACGGATAAGAATATCTGCTATTTTTGACATCTAATAATTTGAAGTATAGATATTTTCTGAACAGGCATGTATTCATATTTATGTTTCTAAATTAGTTTTTTGGGGGGAATAATGGTGTGAACTAAAGCCTGACCAATGTATGTATAATTTCTGATTACATGTTTATAACATGTATAATGTTAAATATACATTCTGTGATATCAGTCAGTAATGCTTTATAATAATATTGCTTTAAGAGCAAATGTATAAAGAAGTAGCTTCCTCTTTCCGGAAGTATACACTGATGACGCCATGAGGCAAAGCCTTGGTTTGTTGAGTGTGGCAGAACATGTCTGCCAGATTAAAGGATGGACGGACACTTTCTGGAGTGTTGTGTTTTTATTTTAGCCTATTTGAGTTTTAAAGCATAGTGCTGGAGAACAGAGTTGTTTTTTTATCAATCCAAGCACTTTCTACATCATGCACAGGAATTTGGATTATGGGCGCATGTGTATAAATATATATATATATATATATATATATATATATATATATATATATATATATATATATATATATATATATATATATATATATATATATATATATATATATTTTTATATATATATATATTATATTACATTTCTTAATATATCACCAAAGAACATTTTAGCTGGTGTCAGGGGTTCAACATTGATCAGGCTGAACATGAGCCAATCACTATACCTCCCAAGCCCTTACCATAAACGTCAGGAAAAGCCCGTCATTACCAAAAGACCACATGCTTTTTCACTACAAAGATCCTAGTCCACATTTCCAAACTGCCACCCCACCAACCCACGACAGCCAAGCAGGAATAAATCATGCTGTACAACCAAAAGCTAGCCTTACCAATCCCCCACCAACTGCTAAACCTCCTGCAGGTCTGCTATCCCCACTGCAAACCTATGATACACCACCATATCTCTCAAGTGTACCTCATTTGGGGTATTCAAAAAAAAATCATGTTCCTTGAAGTTCCACATTGAAAGGGTCTGTCATAAATTCAGTGTTAGGAATTTTTTAATTGATGTCCATGGTAAATAGCCAGGAATCATATTAATTCATTAAAATATCTTTTTTATAAGGAAAACCAGTATATTTTAACCATCCTATGACGTTCCTAGCTAACGTTGTTAGCAAGACATTAGTATGTGTTCCCCATTTTGCCCACTTCTTCCCCATTATGAGGCCTAGTGTCCCTCATTTTGAAGATGGAAGGTCGAGAACTCTGTGCACCACCAGCCACAATAGTATAAAATGTACCAAAATACTACTTATGTATCCACCCTACACAAATCCTTACTCTTATTAGAGCAATGCTGTAAGAAATGACACACATTCTGATTGATAGCACTAACCAAACTAGCTAAGCATCAAACTCCGCTTCTTATGTCCCCCACTTTTTTTTTTTTTTCATTATGTTGCAGGAGTCTGGAAATGCTTTCCTATGTATGGTCTGCTTTACTGAATCTTATGTCATCCTGTCAAAACTGAAAAGGAAGAGGCCACATATGATAACCCTGTGTCTACTGAGCGACAGTTATTTTATGCACCACTTTACCCATGCTGCTTGTATCTCCCATACATATTAACAAGAGGAAATAAGTAACTGCAATTACTTAATCGTGATGACAGAGATTCCTGCCTCCATTTTAGAACTATTAAATGATCACAGGATCGACCATACTGCAGACTAAACTATTACCCCCACTGCAACAAAATTATCTTGACTTTCAATCAAGATCCATTGCTTTCTCTAGTACTACTCCATCCTGTATTCTGCATGTATTAACAGTTGCAGACCTTAAACTTCTGCACATAACAAGTGTGCCACTGCATGAATACAACTGACTACCATCATGACTTTCCTATAGAAATGCGAGGTTTTGGATTAGCATGAATTTTCTGAAGGGTATGAAGTCTGAAACTCAAATATCCATCATTATCTGGACTTCACTCCTCAAAGATTTGCCAGCGGTTTGTGAGAAATCATCATTCTGAGATGCAGACCAAAAATATAAGGCAAGAATCTGGACATCCTGCTAACTAGGTACAGTTGGGAGGTCTGCATTTGTACCATACCCAAGCTGCCCATGAGTCATGCCTCTCAACTTTGGAGAGCAAGAAATCTGTACAAAGCCACGAACAATGGAGGAACCAAACTGACAGTTAAATTTGGTCTGACAAATTCACCAAGGACCTCTCTACCTCGGACAATGTGCCCTCATTACAAATTTATATTGTGGGCTGAAAAGCAGGTTTTACACTAACCAGATCTCCAAAGAAAAGCTGGAACTCAAATGTCTGACATAACCTTATTCCTCGCTGTGACCACCAATGATTTTGCAATGCTCTTCCAACTGTTATAACTTTTATAAGAAATCTCCTTAAAAAAAAAAAAAGTCAGGGAATCAGGACAGCTGAAATGAATGCCCTCTATGGATTTGTGCAGCTGCACGTACAGCCATGCTTCTGTGCTCTTTAGAACAATACAGCACACATGCAGAAGCAACCATGCTTTACCTCTCTCTGAGCCCACGAAAAGCCACTTGGGGCTTCGGGTATGTAACGTACCTCAGCGAATGACTGCCTTAGGCTCCAACCACCAACGATTCCCAAAATTCAGCCAAATAAGGCTGCAACTATTCAGAGATACTACAAGAAATGATTGGATGTAGTTCTTGAGAAAAGCCATGTTAATCTCTCTATAAGTTCCCCTGGTTAAGTATTACTGTACAAATCCCGTGAGTCAAACTTTAACAATCATAGCCCCCCCACACACACACCTTGACAAATGCAGTTTCCTCAGCAGGAAGCCCCTAACAAGGAACAAAACACCTCCTGAACACTGTTTACGTCCTTTTAGTTGAGTGTAGAGAAAAGTTCAGGAACAGATGATATTACAGACTATCCAGTGTTAACTGCTGCAACATGTACCTGCCCAACAGGTGAGTAAGCAGCTCAAACAGTCTGGGATCTGTTATCATAGAGGTTTCAGAGGCAGAACTGAAAGACTGCTTTCACCTCATTTCAGCCTATAAAGTGGAAGGGGATCAGTGCCATGCCTAAATTGTCTCAGCCAGGTTAAGTAGGGATGTGAATAGTCATAGATACTTCAATCTGGCAAGTAAGCCCTGCAGCCTCAACAACATTTTTTTTTTTACTGCATGAGCCCCTCATGTACATGTGGACTACCTAGCATTGTTAACCCAAGCCCCTCATCATCATCCTCTACAAACACAACCCATTTCCCCAAGAAAGGGGAGAAAAAAATATACCAACCACCTGCCTCCTACCAACCAGCACCAATCCATAACCCAGGGACTACCTGTGTTTCAGGAATACCTATAGATCGTCTCGGACATAACTCTTGCCTTAGCAAGATCACGCCAAAATGTGACTCCTACCTCAGCAACACTTGACATAACCCTCTAAGCCCCTCCTTACCCTTACCTCATTTCCTCCTAAACATCCCTCCATCCCATTTAACTGTATCCTCCTCTTATTCTCTTAATTCCTGCAAGCCTATGTAACTAGCCCCATTTGAAGATGTCCCAGGACAAAATGGTCTGTTCCTAATCTCATTTATACAAGTCAGACGCAATGCACACCTCAGTTATCACACTGCCACTCATTTTAAAATACCAGTACCTTTTCTAGTGGTGTATCATCAGAAACATTCAGGATCTGTTGTTATTGTTGTATCCTGAGATTATTTGAAAGGAGATAGCTTTATGGCCTATATGTTTTTCAAGATTTTTCAAGAAAATAAATGAACTTCACCAGCAAACTCGGTAACTATTGGAACAAGCCTTTAGGTATGGTTAACTATTTTTCCTGACAATGTGTCTGACTTTCCAGCTGTAAATGAATCTCTGAGTACATTAAAAGGAAGACTATACCTGGAAATGAAATTAAATATATTTTGAGATTTTACAAAATCACAAGTTGTCTCACTTCCGAAACTACGGTGGACTTCTGAAACTACAGTGGCATATTATGATACTGTATGGAGCACAACTGAATGTAGGCCCAGTCATGTATAAGTCTGTGTCATTTATTACAAAATAATGGAAGCCAGAGATATTACAGACACATAAAAATACAACTACAATCTGAAAAACAAGTTTCAGTGACACTGTAAAACAAACCTTTTTACTCTTCTACAATCTTTGGGGTTAGGGCTTGGCAGAAGTGAGTAGGTAAGCCCAGCCTCTGTTTTACTCATTGTTCTAGGTTAAAATTAATTTTTAGCTTCAAAAGATGGAGAGGAATTACCAGTGGCACAGTACAAGTGATATAATAGCACAACTATTGAAGTAAATACTAAATTTCAAATCAGTTAATTTATCATCAGAGTTTTTTTTTAGCTGTAATGTGAAGTGGGTGGCTCTGTTTTTTTATTTAAAGGGACACCGCAAAGTGCTACATGAAAAATTTTTAATGGTAAAAAAAGACAAGAACTAAAATAAAAGCAATCCTAGTACTTAATTTTCTGACCCTTACAGACTACAGTAAAATCTATTCAATATAAAAATGTCAATAGAACAATGACTGGAGAGTGCAACAAAAGAATATTAGTTTATTGGTTTTGCCTGAAGATATGGAAGGCTAAGACACTATTCATTTGTTAATACAGCAGTGTACCTTGATGCCCAGGTACTTGCTATATAAGATATATTCTTTTGGGATGAAAATGTGGCTGCTTAAATGGGAAAATAATTGAAATCTATGTTCCTGGCTGTTTATAGACTAAAATTGTTGAAGAATTTTCTCTAAACAGAGGAGAAAAAGCAGTAAGCTGTGCTGCAGGTTACTTTATCCTTGTATATTACTGGTGGCCATGGCACTGGGTGTTGCATACACTCTCAGACAACTCAGATGCTCAAATATTCTACACAGAAAGAAATAGTGACTGAATTAATGTAGATGGGATAGGCAAAAACCTGATGGATGTCCCTTCAACTGCAATGTGGAGGAAGAATTTTCTATACTTCCATCCAGTCTAGAAGGCAATTTGCATGCCAGACATAATAGCAAAGCAAGAAGATTTGTACTTCACCACTTGCAAGGAGGGCAAGAAAGCTATATCACAGTGTGATGACACACCACTGGACCAGTAATCAAGAAGCTTCAATCCTCACCACTGGCAACAATGTGGGACGTTCAATGGGAGGATAACAGGTACACAGACAGTATTTCCAAATGCAGCTCTTTGCATCAAGTGCAATTTCCCTTAAGAGCACACAGAGACCAAAGTCAGTCCAGGGCTGGTTTCTCCCATTTTCCCCAGATCCCCAATAAGACTCCCACTGGCACAGCTATAGAGTTGAGATCTCAGCTAAGTGACTAAGGCAAGACCTCCAGCACCCTCTCTGTCCAACCAGTGCTTTGTATCCCCACCAAAGTAGCTGACACATACTCTTTGAGGGTTGATTAATACACACAAACATGCACACACGACCTTGGAAAGGTTGACACAGGTTTACTAATTATGCCCCCTTTTGCCCAGACTATAAGGTAGTTATCACTGCCACCAGCCAACTCCTTGTCAGCTACGTTATGGCCCTTAACAAAGGGTGTCCAATCTTACTGCATAATATTAATATTAATACAAATGGTAGTTTGACCAAGAGCATGGCTATTTGGAGTGGTCCCCAAAGTGTCACCAAATAAATATGCAAGTACTCTAAAAACTTAAATATCTTTAGACAGATCAGCCACGATGAAAGGTTTAAATACATTTAATAATAAACAATAAAAGAACAAGAAAATACTCTGTATATATCCACAGTGACATCACGGTTCAAAATCACAGAAACTATTTAAAAAATACATGGCAGGACAGTCTCAAATAAATGAAGAAAGGTATCTAAATTAAGCTTTGTTATATTCCTGACTATATCTGAGAGAATAATACTGTTCCCTAGAAACTTACTTCATCAGAGCAAGGCAGATGTGTGGTGAATGGGTCTTGTAGTTGTTCTTCTTGTCAGGTCCAAGACAAAATGTAGAATGCAATGTCGCACTAAGAGACTTTTCAAATTAATATCTCAAATATTACTGCTGGGATAACTTGCAGAATTATATCATTTCTTGTCATCTGACTCTATCCCAGGTGAAACCCCCACTGCTGCAAACTTGGCAGTATTTAGCATCTACTTGTGAAAATACATAGACCTCAGATCTTTAGCAGATGCTAGAAGTCATAAAACAATTGCATTACTTCATACTTTCAGAGATAGTAATTAGTTTACAAAGAAGACAATACAGAAAGCTCCCTAGTACAAACATTATGTCTCCTGCTGCACTTAAACTGAAAGATGAACCCCCAGATTCATTAATCTTCCGTGCAGGACTAACCTCATCTTGCACGAAAGCGCCCGTTTAGGAGCAGGACGGCAGCATGCCATGCATATTAATGAAGGCACACTGCCCAAGCTTTTATTTTTTTTAAATATCTGATTACAGCTAACTGTAGGTGCACGGGTGTGCCCATCGCTTAGCTATGGTTAAAGCAGTTTAAAAGGCTTTAGAGGATAACAAGGAAGATATATGCAAATGAAGCAGCACAATAATAGTGTAGTGGGAAGACCATTCGCCTAACGAGCAGGCATTCCCGGTTTGAGTCCCACTGCAGCACAGTCTATTTTACATGGCAAAGCACATTATAACCAATATTTCTGTTACAAAACCCACTAAATAACACATATTTATGAACCAGAGTACTGCACTCCAGGAATTGCACATGTGAAGTATCAGTGTCATAATGAATAAGGCACTAGTAAGCAGGTTTAAGCAGTAGTAAGCATATGTAAGCACTAGTAAGCATGTTTGAGTGTGTTTGCATGGGGGTAAGCACTGCCTATACATATTAAGCAATCAGGAAGCTTACTGAGTATAAGAAACTCTAACCGGAAGTGAGCAGTGCTTAGCTCCGTGCAAACACGTGCACACCCACTTACAACTGCTTTAAAGTGCCTTAATCACTCTGTATCCAACTGCCCATGTTCTGCCCAGCAACAAAATAAGCAGCCTTTGCAAATCTTGAACCCAGGACCCTGTACATGACAGTCACAGTAGTTAACCACTAAGCCATCAAAACAGTACATATAATTGAGGTTTCAATAAACAAATCTTCACCATAGGAAAATCAAACTGGACATGTGAAATTAATCTATGTACAGTGTGATGTTGTATAACCTACTACATAACATAAATATGTGAACTGGAGTACTGCAGTAAGGCCAGATGTGAGGCATTATTGTAATAAAATGTTGAATTCCCCAGGACCCCATAGAGTGTATGTACACATGAATCACAGATACCAGACACAGATATAACATGTAATAAATTAATGTCAAAAGGAACATATAATACTAATTAGATATTAAGCAACAATAAGCATTGCACAGGTCAGCTTACGTGGTGTAAGCAATGTGTAGGCCAATTAACTCAATCTGCCCAGTGGTATGCCCCTTTAAGCAATGCCAACATAAGGTAAGCAGGTGTGCCCATATATTAGCCTTTTCAAAAACATCCAATCATGGGAAGGTGCAGGAAATTGGGTGTATTTATACCCCACAGGTGCCAATAATTCCCACAACTGGTTGCAGCCCCCTACTGTAGGCAGAATGGCTGGAGTTGGGGCAGGCACTCAATTTACAGCGCAGTGCTGGGGCACCCAGTAGTCCGGATTCATGGTATGGCTCCTGGAAAAACACCATAAGGAGAGACTACTGCATGGCCAGTACCAGGGCTCTCAGTATAAAGCGGAGGCATGGGACAGTCTCGCCCGTGATCTCACCAGTGCCACTGGTATCCCCCGGACTAGGGAGTAGGTCAGGCATCACCATGCTGACCTGAAGCAGCGGAGGGGTGATTTCTTGCACCAGTGGATCCAATAATCCAGGCAGATGGCTGATGCCCCAGCACTGAGTAAGTACTCATTCTGCTACGTAGATAATGCTTGCCTAGCTTGTGTATACTATGGATAGGTAATGGCTAAATATCACTGTACTTCTCTGACAGCAGCAGATGAGTGGGCTTCGAACCAGCAAGCCCATGCTGCTAGGCTGCAAAGGCTCTGTCATGAGGCAGGTTAGTAATATTCTTGCATGCACTGTCATAACAAATAAATATAACAGTACTAGAAAGTGTTGTACCAGTTACCAGTATAAAAATGTATTATGTATGGGATGTACTGAATAAACCAGACAATATGGCAAGAAGACTGTCATATAGGTTGCGTGGAAAAAAGGTGTAATATCTAGCGGTTAAAAGTATAACCCCTGGAGTGCTTGTGCCCATTCTTTCATATGTTGTTGTAGTGTTGCATTTTATAAATATCACTGTTGTATGAAGCAGTCTTACCCACACTGTTGAATGCAGTTAGAATGTGCAGGAAGTTCAGTATAACAATGTTGGAAGTCCCAAGAGGTCAGTCATATAGAACAACTGAGGGAGACTTAAACAGAAACCATTAGAATGCTTTACACCAATTCCCTGATAGCACAGTGTACTGTGATGTCAACTGTAATATTTTACCACACAGAACAGGGGTTTGAATCCCAGGAGTGGTAGTAAGTTGTATGCATAATCATACCCCACAACTGTAGAGAGTTTGTGAGAATGTACATATAGAAAGCTGTATGTATAATTAGACCCAACAACTGTACAGACTTTGGTAGAATGTTCAGATAGTACGCTGTAAGCATAATCATAACCATCACTCTACAGACCGTGGCAGAATGTTCAGGTAGTAAGCTGTATGCATAGTCATACCCCTCAACTGTTCTGATCTATCCAGCATGTCCAGATAACAGGCCCAAATCTACTGCATGGTAACCTGTTCCCCTGACAAATAAGTGTTATGATCCAAGAAATGGTTATACTGACATATAATGGATAGTCAGACCAGAACATAAAAAGAGAATGTATACGGAAATAAACCTGTCATTGTAGCATCTCACCCAAAGTGTATGACAGCTATTCCAAAATATGTCACATTAACACCTGCATCCTGTCAAGCCTTGACCACAGTGTGTGCAATAACGGACTGTTAGGTATGTGTATAACATCAACATGGAATCTAGGAGCATGTGTAGTATTTGCCAGGTAGTGTTAACAAAGATTTCTTCACATCTATAACAGGTAAGAAGTGTAGACTGTAGGTACAGCACAATTCACTCATATACTTGTCCACAAACATGGAATCTGGGAGTATGCATAGTAGCTGTCAGTTAGTGTTAACAATGATTTTCCCCACAGCTATAACAGGTAAGAGGTGTAGACTGTAGTTACAACACAGTTCACTCATATACTTGTCTACAAGCATGGCATCTGGGAGTATGTGTAGAATTTGCAAGGTAGTGTTATCAATGATTCTATCAACAGCTGTAAAAGGTAGGAGGTGTAAACTATATGTAAGACACAGTCCACATATATACTAATCTACAAACATATTGTACAAAGTAAGGCCATTGGGTAGTGTAATAATACATGTAAGGGACAGATCACTGCAGTGACTAAGAAAGTTGTGAAAACTACAGGGATATATTATTTAAGTGATCTGTCTCTCTCACCCCCACCATATGTGCAACAATAACCCAATTACACACCTCAATGTGTACATGTACACTCCATACTTTTGTTGGGACAAAGGTCCTACTGGTTTACAACTATTCACATTTGGTTTTATGCATGTGCCATGTTAAAATATCCTCATATTGGTGGCCTGGTGCCATCTATGAAACCTGCATGCTGTTGTATTGGCCAATGTTGTCCCATATATGCATGTGTTCTGCTTGCTCTGCAACTACTGTAAATCAGGTGTCTTGGGTTAATGGGAATATCTATTCATGCTGTTATAACTAAACCTGAATGCTGTTGACTATTACTAACCCATATCATTCTTAAAACTGTAACACCATAGCTCATATGGCAAGGCTGGTCCCAGCGGACCCACCTCTCTCAACCTCAGCTGGCCATGGCACTGGGCACCAGCACATCTGGGGCCCAGCCTGGGACCAACTCCTCCATTGGCCCTGCACCACTTTCAGGTGGAACCACCACAGGGGATTCGGCTTGGCCCCCCTGGGAGCGGGGGCAGAGATACCTGTTACCCACCATCAGGTCTGGGCCGTGGTACGTAGGGAGCTCAACAGGGAGTTTTGAGACCAGCTATGTCAGCTTGAGGGCCATGTGGTGCAATTAGAGGGTGAGCCTGACACTCCTACCCAGCCCCCTCCACAGCCATCCTTGGAGCTGTGAAGGTGCAGTGGTGACTGCCCATGGGTGGGGACCTCAGTCCCACTGCTTCCATTTGGGTGCTCATGGGCTTGCAACTTCCACACACCCATCCCTGTCCAAGGTGTTTACCCCCCCCACATGTGTCATATACCACCCCTGTATGCATCTTGTTTGTCTTGTCTCTTAATCTACCCAACCTACCTCCCCAAATATACCTACTACCTCTCCCCAACATCCCACTCTCACCTGAAAAAAAAGGACAATCTGTACCCACAAAAAAATTTCACCCCATACATAGCGGTCCATTTCGCACACATGTCCACTGGACACATGTAATCCAGTCTAATTGGCATCACAACTAATTATTGTTGTCCTCACCCCCTCCCAGGGGTTTGAGGGCCCAAATCTAACTCCAAATTCAGTGTATATGAACAACTGTTGCTGTAGAAGAAATGGGCAGCTATGGACCTTCCCTACACCCTTCCTGCACATCCCTGGTTATTTCCCCTACTGTCTTTCCCTCTTTGTGCCTCTTTTTTATCACTTTCCTATCAACCCCTTTTTTCTTTTCTTTTAAAGAAATTAGAGTGGGGATAAGCGGGATTAAGCACTTTTAGGCAGCAGTGAGTGGGTTTAAGCCTGTTTGCATGGGGGTAAGCAATGCCTACACAGGTTAAGCAATATAGAAGCTAACTGAGTATAAAAAACTATAACCGGAAGTTAGCAGTGCTTACCTCCACGCAAACCTGCGCAAACCCACTTACAACTGCTTTAAAGTACCTTAATCACACTGTGTCCACATGCACCGTTAATGGGTTTGAGAGGCCCCACACAATATACGTCTCATATGAATAGGCATACCCCCCATAGCCATACACATCCACCCTGCAGTACACTACCAAGTGTTGCAGATCCCATAACCAGGAGCTGACATGATATGGGCACAAGATGTTAACAGTACTACATCCCACCTGTATGATGTCAGACTGGAATTGGTAACATACCATGCATTACAGACTGGCTCCCATAGGAAATGTAAAATGTGGAAGCTATCAACATCACCAGGATACATATACACAGACACATATATGCAGATACAGATATACACACACACATATATATATATATATATATATATATATATATATATATATATATATATTTACATATATAGATATACATGTGACTACACATTTACAAGCAGAGATATATACAGTAAGATACACATGTATGAGTTGCACAAATATGGAACAGCCACTATGCCTACAGTTCACACCAGAACAACTGGACACTGTATGGGCCACCCATACAAATGACAAACATTGCCTGCAACATATACACACAGAGAGATCATAGGGAAAAACACCACACACAGGTTTGCAGGAATGGAAGACCTTTATTTGTGTACTATTACAGTTCTATATACTATTGCTACTGTAATTGGGATTGTCTTCACAGACATGGTGTGTGTGGAGGGTCACATCTGCTTTCAACATGTGTGCCATTAGCTACTGACAGACATCCCAAGGACATCATAGTAAAGTACCGATGCTAGCACGTACTGCCCCTGTCGACTGCAGCAGAGATATTGGCCAATATGTGTGGACATTCTGACACACTCTGTACAATCCAGAAGAATACACAGAGCCCCTTAGTGCAAAACATGTGTACCATACCTGACAACATGGATGTTAACAGCCATGTAGATGGGTATAACACATAACAACTGGTATGCATATGCCACCATAGGTTATGCATTCACACACACCTGTCTGGCCTGACATGTAATACCCACTGGTACAGGGGTGCCATGGCCACATACTACTCACTATATATTGACACACATCTGTACAGCATCCCACTGCTCTGTCTGACATACATGACTGTTAAGGGAGGCCCAGCAGCAGTACATCTGGGAAGTATCTGCACATGACATCTCACTGGGTAAGTACACTAAGCTGCTAGGCATGTAACAATGCACTGTGCAGGCTACAGGCAGACTGGCTCAACACTGGCCTACATCTCCTATGGGGGAATTCACATGTATCTGCATATATAAAAGACTGTACAGGCATGTCACAGCACAGGGTAAGATACACCAGTGTGAAAGTGCATAACCACAACCAATGAGAACAGAGCCACAGCCACATATGGCAAGATAGCATAATATTACAGTATATAGACTATCTGTTCAACACCATTCTCATATGTGCCACTCGCACACTAACCCTACATATACTGGGCCGCTACACAGTTTAGTCTGATGGCTGACTGTGGTATGGGACATGTGTGTGCATGGTCTTACAAACATGTACGCCAATATGGTAACATACAGTGGAGCAGCATGTAACATCAGATTGGACCTAGGATGATAACAACTACCACAGTCTGTAAACAGGCCAAGGTACATATTAACAATACACACACTGTTGACATTCACCATAAGTACACAGACCTCAGTACTGTACAAACAACCACAGTATGTCCAGGTTATTTCATCAAATATAACCCCTACTGTACATAACATGTGTAGCAGTCTGATATCTCACTGGCTTGTTATCGAATATTATGACACTAATTATGGTGTACAGCACATATGCACCTCTTCATGCACGACATATGTGCAAAGGTTGATAGAGTTGGGGCTGGAAGCACAAACACAGGGCCAATATTGACATATTGCTGTGATAACCTCATACATTTACTGTTGTAACAGGATTTGTTGCAACATATGTTCTATGAGGGATATAAAATCATGTCATGGCTTTCACCATCTACAGACTGCAATCCTCACCCTATCTTCTGCAGTCCACAGATAGATGTTCCATGGATAACACATGAAACCAAAGGCACAACACACTGCCCAGTCTGCAGATGACCCTGCAGATGGGGATTCCTCATAAACATAGAACTGATGTGCCAGGCATTGAGGCATGTAGGACAGCCATATTCACACACACACTGTTAAACCAACATTACTCCAAATGCAGAATAGCAGCACTTACAGTCTGTAGTCAGGTCGGGCATGTCCCCCTCCTGTGTGCTGCCCTGTTTCCACAGTGTATGTTGTTGGAGATAAATCCCCAATCCATCTGAGATGCTGTTTGCCAAACAACAGATCTAGTTCCTGTTCACAATGAATGAAAAGAGCAACACCAACATGAAGTTCCCAGATATTGGAGTGTGTTTCGATGCAACTGGCTATGGGAATATTACCACAGCTGTTCCGCATGCAATCAGCTAGGGGAGGGCTGCAATTCATGCAGAGGCCATCAGCTGATCATGAGCATCACTTAAAATGCACATGCTGCTGCCTAAGCAAAGCAGGTGTAGGTCTCTACATCCACCAGAGAGGGAGTTGGAGAGGCAGATGGCAGACAGAGGCAAAGACAAGTCATGGAGGGGTGTGAGAGTAAAACCTAAGCATGTTTATGTCACACAACTACCATCACCGGGTATCACACCCCTGACAACTATGTAGTGCTATCACAGTTCTATGCAGTTATTTGAAGCGCCACATGGGTTACATGTTGTGGAGCCCTCAGAACATATATGTGATGGTGAGCAACATCTGCAACAGGGATACGGTAGCCATATGGTAGGTGACGTACACGTGGCTGTCCTCATGAACAGGTGCCACCATCAAAACAGCCACACTCTCACAGGGATGCACACACATTGACACACTTGGCAGGGCCAGGATTAAAACTCATCAGTAGTGGGATTGCCACAACACATCACTCTTTAGGTATCACATGTACCACACGGGTCATACAGGGCTGTATGGGCAAAGGGTATGGGGAGGTGTCTGACATCAGACAGCATGCTTCAGTATGCCAATGGAGGTTGTAATGAGAGTGGATGTGAACATATGCACCATACAACACACACACAAACACACATGGTGCCAGTAATGACATGCATGAGTGCATGTCTGTACGGGTGTGTGGTGGTCGACTGTGCCAGATGGCTATACAAGGCTAGGCGATGGGTATACCTTGGCATCAGGCCACATGACAATGGTCTGCATTGTGGCTCAGAGCTGTGGCTTCTGCATTTGCCCACACAGGTGGGTAATGTATCCCCCATCCAGTCACCTGGGTGACAATTGTGTGTGACCTATGCTGTGCATCACTTGCCATGTATGTGTTTCTTATTCCATGACATGGATGGTATCTGGGATGTGCACACCTCCCACATGCAAATACAGTGACATGTTAAACTGTACCTGGGGTATCTGGCCCATGTTGTGATCGCAGATTATCATATCATCAGATGTGCTAATCTTGCCCACCTGTGGCAGAAACTGGTAATGAGCAGCAGGTTTACCCTGCTTGTACATTGATAGCATGCTAACTGAATTCCCTGGTGTCAGTGGCATCTGTCCGTACAGTGCATGTTGTCAGGCATGGTATGTCCTTTGTGGGTCACATGTGATGGCACCACAGGTGTTGCAGGTGTCCATTGGAAGGTTGCACTGTCTGCATGTATGTGCATATTGGACAGATAGAAAGGGTGCCATGCCATCTGTAGCCCACTGCTATCACTCCTTAGTTACTATCAGTGGCCAATATGCAGTGTACTACTCACATATCGGCTGTTGCCTAGGCATGTGTGTGTGTATGAGACATGGGTTGAGAGTGTGCTCTGGGGTTGCTAACTGTGGTTGCCTGGTCTTGATGTCGCATTTTTGGTATGGCTTTGCACCCCAGCTTCCCAGCTATTTCACATCTGTTATCCCTGTACAGTGGACATTGCGATATAGTAGGGCCACCATATAAGAATTATGGAAAAGTTGCTCCACATTGGCCACAGGTGTCACACACTCACAACTACCTCCACCCAGGATATGAGTTACAAACATGCACACACACACCTGTCATGTCTGTGAGTAGAGCCCTACCTAACTAGTTTATTACACTAAAGTACTATGCAGTTATAGTACATGCCATGAAGATTACTGGAGTACTCCTTCCCCAAAGGTGTATATCACATTGGATGACATCAGCAGGATTGTTAAAGTAGGACATTTGAATTGTAGTGAGTGTGACTAGGTTAAAATGCATTGCTCCCTACACAGAGAGTGACACACACACAAGACATCCACAAATGACATGTGTAGGTATAGAACCCCTAACAGACATCTATATCACACTAAAGCATAGAGCTGTTATATGACGCATCGTGGGGATTACTGGAGAAATCCTTCCCCAAAAGGTATATTTCACAATGAATGACATCAGCAAGATTGCCAAAGTAGGACATTTGAATTGTAGTGAGTGTGACTAGCCTATAATGCATTGCTCCATACACAGAGATTGAAACATACACAAAATATCCACAACTGCCATGAGTGGAAATGGAACCCTGTCACAGTTCTAAATCACACTACAGCAGTACGCAGTTATGGCACGCTTTGTGGAGATTACTGGGCTACAACCTTCCCAGAGGTGTATCTCTAGGTGGGTGAC
Organism: Protopterus annectens; assembly: GCF_019279795.1. Classification (NCBI taxonomy): domain Eukaryota; kingdom Metazoa; phylum Chordata; order Ceratodontiformes; family Protopteridae; genus Protopterus; species Protopterus annectens. The sequence goes on from NC_056739.1 coordinate 231,612,025, forward strand.
ATCAGCAGCCTTGCCAAAGTTGAGCATATGAATTGTAGGGAGTGTGAGTACCCTAAAAAGTATTGCTCTTTACATAGACAGAGACAGACAGACACACACTTGCCATGTCTGGGATTAGAACACCTACCTAACTACTTTATCACACCACAGCAGTGCACAGTTACAGTATGCGCGACATAGATTACTGGGCTACAACCTTCCGAAGAGGTGTATTTCTAGGTGGTTGACATCAGCAGCCTTGTCAAAGTTGAGTATATGAATTGTAGGGAGTGTGAGTACCCTAAAAAGCATTGCTATCTACACAGACAGAGACACACACGTGTCATGTCTGGGATTAGAATACCTACCTAACTACTTTATCACACTACAGAAGTACGCAGTTACAAGATGTGCGATGGAGATTACTGGGCTATAACCTTCCCAGAGGTGTATTTCCAGGTAGATGACATCAGCAGCCTTGCCAAAGTTGAGTATATGAATTGTAGGGAATGTGAGTACCCTAAAAAGCATTGCTTACACACACACACACACACACACACACACACACACACACACACACACACACACACACACACACACACACACACACACACACACACACACTTGCCATGTCTGAGATTAGAACACCTACCTAACTACTTTATCACACTACAGCAGTACGCACTTGCCAAAGTTAAGTATATGAATTGTAGGGAGTGTGAGTAGCCTAAAAAGCATTGCTCTCTACACAGACAGGCACACACACACACACACACACACACACACACACACACACACACACACACACACACACACACACACACACACACACACACACACACACACAACACCTACCTAACTACTTTATCACTCTGCAGCAGTAAGCAGTTACAGGATGCAATACAGAGATTACTGGGCTACAACCTTCCCAGAAGTGTATTTCTAGGTGGATGACATCAGCAGCCTTGCCAAAGTCAGACACACACACACACACACACACACACACACACACACACACACACACACACACACAAACACACTTGCCATGTCTGGGATTAGAACACCTACCTAACTACTTTATCACACTACAGCAGTACACATTTACAGGATGTGTTGTGGGGATTACTGGGCTACAACCTTCCCAGAGGTGTATTTCTAGGTGGATGACATCAGCAGCCTTGCCAAGGTTGAGCATTTGAATTGTTGGTAGTGCGACTACCCTAAAAAGCACTGCTCTCTACACAGTCAGAGACAGACAGACATGCACACAAACACACACTTACACACAGTTGCCAAGTCTGGGATTATAACTCCTACCTAACTAGTTTATCACACTACAGCAGTACGAAATTATGGGAAGTGCCATAGTGATTACTGGGCTACAACTCTCCCAAAGGTGTATTTCACATTGGATGACTTCAGCAGGCTTGTCATAGTAGGGCTATTGGGGAGAGCAGTGTGTGTGCATGGGCCATAACCCATTCATCTAGGGGTTGACATACCAAGTGCCGGCACACACAGGGTCATATTTCACAGGTACGTGTATACAGCTGCTAGATGACTACTTTCTTGTACAGTCATGTTGCACAGCTGGCACATGCATGACATATTCTGTCATGCTGACAGATACTGGTGGCTAGTATCTGCAGTGAGTGACATCGGCACCTCATGTGTTTGGGGCCCTTTGGCCATGTGCTGAGTGGGACAGGCCTGGATGGCTCCTTGTCACAGTCACCCTCTTCTACACATCTATGTCCATCTACCTTTGGCTTATTATAGTGTGTTGTCCTTACGTATATGTCTGTATTCCTATCCACTGTGTGTGCAAGGCATGAGTGGTGCATACTGATGACTGCGACTGCCATATATGTCTGGTCCACTGGTGTTTGCAGGCATGGCCTTCATGTGTTTGTGTGAGCATGTCCAGTATGACCTTTCAGTATGTTGTTGACTGACATTGCCTTCATTTGTTTAAGTGTGTGTGCATGCCTAGTATGGTCATCTGTATTGCATGTGTGAATTGAGAACAGGAAGTTTGTACTGCAGTGCTGACCTTTGTGTTGTACACTGACAGGTAGCATGCTGTCTCTGCATGGTATCCACTGATCATTTTCCATTGACTGTTACTACATTTCTGCATAGCAGGGGGGCACACCTGACTGTTTCTACATTTCTACACAGAATTGGGGGAGCACACCTGACTGTTACTATATTACTACATGGGATGTTGGGCACACCTGACTATTTCTACATTTCTACACAGGATTGGGGGGCACACCTGACTGCTGCTATATTTCTATGTAGGATGGGGGGGCTTACCTGACTATTTCTACATTTCTACTCAGGATTGGGGGGACACACCTGACTGTTACTAAATTTCTATGTAGGATGGGGGGCGCACCTGACTATTTCTACAGTTCTACATAGGATTGGGGGGCACACCTGACTGTTACTATATTTCTTCATAGTATGGGGGGGGACACCTGACACTTATACTCATTTGCTAAGACTGTACTGGTATGTCAGGTACTCCATTTCAGTCTGTAGTCTTAGCTCTTGACCTGGCTAGAGACATATCAGTGTACTACAGATCTTAGCTTTTAATTACCTACATATTAGTTTCTGACATCCTACCCTTCAGAACTGACATCCCACTGCCTGACCTGCTGTACTCTGTCTGTGTAGGCCCAAGGGGGAGATTACCCATAGGTCTCATTCAGAGGCCATAGCACAGCCTTTGTTTGTGTTTGTCTACACCTGTCTTGTTGTCTGTGACTGTTGTTGATTATGTGATTCCCGCTGACTGGCTTGTGTGAGTTACTTACCTTGCTGGTGTCCCAGTATTGAGGGTTGTGCTGCAGGGCTGTCTATGTCGGATGCACATAGTACACTCCCTACACATGGTTAGGCACAGGTAGTCTAATGTTTGGCATCCCTTTTACTGTATGTGAAAGTCTGAGAGAGCTGTAATTCCCTGGGTCCCTTCTGTGTCAATGTATATGCTATGTATTGCCTCTTTGCCAAGGCCAGGGCATTCTGGGCATGCCTCCTTCTGCCTACTGGGGCTGGCTCAGGTTGTTCCTCCTCCAAGTCACTCTGTGCCTGTGCAGGCTTTGGCAATGGTGAGGGGCTGTGTGGCCCTGCCCCATGCTGTTCCTACTGCAGCTGTTTCTGCCGGATCATATTGTGTAGCATGACACATACAAGGATGATTTGGGTACATGTAGCTGGTGATTACTGCAAGGCTCCACCGGATGTGTCCAGGCACCAAAACCATGATCATCCCAAACACATGCTCTACTATAATTCTGGTCTGTGCGTGTGTCTCATTATGGAGTTCTTGTTCAGGTGTGTGTGCATTTCTGATGGGTGTCATCAGCCACAGCTCCAGTGCATATCCAGCATCCCCCACTAGGTGACCGTCAGGGATGTCCCCATTGGCAAATCTCTGGTTTAGCTGTGTCAGATGCCAGATGTGGGAATTGTGATAACTTCCAGGGCAGCCAGCACACACGTTCATTATTATGCCCTGGGAATCACACACAACCTGGCAGTTGATGGAGGGGAAGCCCTTGAGGTTGATGTAGACCCTACCCCACTTACCAGGTGGTTCTTTGATGCATAAGTGCATGCAGTCTATAGCACCCACTACCTCAGGTCATTCTGCTGTTTGGTGGAACAGTTGCATATTGCTGGCCAATGCCTCACGGGTGTTGAGGAAATATATGTGCTCACCGACATGTGCTGAGATGGCATCCAGGAACTTGGGGAGTACCCTGGATGCTGATGTCTGTGAAATCTCCATCATATCCCCAGTTGGCCTTTGGAAGGTACCTGTAGCTAGTATTCTTAGGCCTACACATACCTTGGTATCCACTGGGATGGGTTTCCCTCTGTTAGTTTTGTGTGTGAGGCATGGCCGGCACAGCTCAACAATTTGCTGTAAGAGGTCCCTGTCCACCCTATAGCGCTCCACTATCTCCAGCTCATGTAGCCCCTGGTAGGCTACACTGGGTCTGTACACTCTTCTCTGTCTCCTCAATGTGGGTTGGTCGACAGCATTCACATCCTCACCACCCTCAGCCTCTTCCACAAGTTGTATGATAGCTATTGCAGCTCCTATCATTTTCTGCTGTGAGTGTTAAAAGTTCCCCGCTTGTTTACACCAGTGGTGTAGAGTGTGGGGAAAAACAGAGGGGAAGGTGTTTGCTTAGTTTATAGTAGTGTTCTGGGCTGGGCTGGGCTGGCCTGCTGCCTGTGTAATTGGCTGATCCTGATGCATTTCACCTGCCAGCTAAGCTAGTTCTCCTTGATTACCTTCCTACTGCTGTTTTCCCTTCCCATTGCATTCCTGTTTAAGCCCGTGTGTGCGCCGTGCAAACAGAGCACTCAAATGTGCACACTGCTGCTATTTCCTGGTTTAACTTCTTTTTTTCTTCCTGTAAAACCCGGTGTGCAGCACGCACACCCACTTAGGCTTTGTATAGAGCGCTAGGCAGGTTTAGACACACCCCTGTGCTAAGCTATGAGCAAACCCGAGCTACAGGGCTCCAATCTGCTTACAATATGCCTGACACACACCCCCATGATGTCACCTAACTCTTAAGCTTGCACCAAGCTATTCCTACTCTTACACTGTTGGGACCTGACTCACATGCTAGGGAAAACTGGGATTCACTATAATTCCCCTCATTTGCATAGGATTGCCTGCTGATGCATAGTTACATGTCTCACACTGAGCCTCCCCCTTAACAACCACTACTCACTGGCCATGTTGTCTTCTGCCTGCCATTGACTTGCATGCAGAATACTGATTTTAGTTAGAATGTTTAATTTAGGTTTATTTTGTTATCCCCCCCCCCAATCCCATTTGCACGCTGCTGCCCTACACTTAAACAGCCGAGAGCAGCTAAAAAAAAAAGTTTTTTTTTTTTATTTTTTTTTTGTTTTGTTTGCAATACCAATGGCCTTATACTTGGCCAATGGCATGCTTCCTCAATAATATGCAACCTTTATTTGGAGCTGTCACAGCTCCGTTTTGGATTTTGCATAAATGTACTTGGTTACTAACCGGTACATTTCTACAGATTACACTAGTCCTGCACGGATGGTCACAAGCTTCCTGGATCACAAAATCACCTCATCTGCATGGATTTCTCCTGCAAATGGGGTGATTTTCATACAAAGGCTTAGTCCGTGCAGGATTAGTGCAGGAGCTCTTGTGCACGCACCTGCAGGCTGTTCCTGGATCGCATGGCAGACATATTGCCTGCTAGAGCTCCTGCACTGATCTTGCACACCGTACAGGGCATAGTGAATCTGGGGGGAACATATTTTTATGTCCTAGCCATAAAGTAATTTAATTTTAGTTATTTTTCTGAAGTTAACTTCCTGTATTCCAGTTTCCACTGATAAAATATATACATTTAAACAGTTATAATAGTACATGTTCATTTCTGTTCTCTTTCTGGGCACATCGTGGTTAATTTTATGCACAAGCACTTTATAAAACATCTTTTCAACACAAACACCTCTACAGAGCCGTCTGATATACATCCGACATACAGTACTAATACATTTGTAACACAAACATCTTATATAAATCATTTCGATATTCACCAATGATATATAATTATTTACAAAATTCCAGATAGCTGTGCTGGCAGTATCCCCCTTTGTCACACCCAATATTTCTGAAAAGGATATATTTTGAACTTTGTGTTCCCCCAAGCACATTTCCTCACCTATGCCAAGTGAATAGAAGATATGCATTGATAACTAGTGGAATATTTCACCTCTAATGTTTCTTCCAGTTTTGAATTGAAAGATATGAAGATGTTGCTGACCCTTAGGATGATGTCATCATAGCAAATTCTCATCAGAATAATATCAAGGAAACTCTAATATTGGGCAGAGGTTTTGCTAGGCCAACACAGGAAAAAGATACGGAAGGTTTTAGAAGGAGCTGTACTGTACATGATGACAAGGATGTTTCATTTCTGTTTAGTATAAAAGCTATTTATGAGGTGACAGATTGCTGCTAATATCTTTTTTTAATGATTTAATGAGGACTTTGCTTTTTCTTATCCTTGCTTTCATTCTTGATGAGTATTAGATGCAGACATACAGATGTTTCAGTATGCAAGATATTTTCTTATACCTGTGAGAGAAGAAAAAGGAATTCACGATGTTCTTGTGGAAAGAGATGTATGCCAATGCTCTTTATTTTAAAGCATTGTTTTCTGAAATTTAGACTAGATAATTTCTCCAAAGACTTTCATGACTGTGCAAGTGGTCTGTAACTTCAAAGTAGGACCCTCTCATTGCTGTTCTAATGCATCTGTCATATTTTTTTGGGGGGTGGGACATGATACTTCAAATGTTGTTATAATTACTGAGATTAAAATGTACCGCAACAGGGCTTTCGGCTAAACATTAGGCAGATTAGGCTTACAACTTTGGAACATGTTAGGGATATATAAAACAATTCTGAGAAAAAGTCCTCTTTATTCAGCACTTTGAGACATTTATAATTCTTACCCAACAAATGTATTTATTTATTTATTGTTATGTAGGCTTCCAGAGGAATATTTGCATTGAGATTATCAGCAGACATTATAACATGAACAGAGTCCTATAAAATCTTCAATAGATGTATTAACAAACTGAAGAAAGATGCTAAATATCACCATTAGGCTTCAAATATTCCCATGACTTATTTAAATAGTCCTACAAAATTGCCTATAGGCTAATGATAGTAAAACAGCTCATAAAATACTTTAAAAATAAAATATATATGCATGCATATATGTATATATATTCATGTAAATAGGTTCATAAGGCATTTATAAGCCTAGCAAAAATACTGTGCCCATTAGTTTGTTGTGCCTCTGTCCAGCAGTGACCCAGCTCCCATCCAAACATGCTAACTACATCAAAGGACATATATGCCCATTTTGAAACAGGCATTTGAATGTAAACCAAAGGAAATCAGACCCTGAAATTACAATTAGGCCAGCAGATGAGGATACTTATGATATAACTTTTGAGTTATACCAATCATACAAGGTGTCTATGTCGATATATGTAGAATACTATGCTAGAACTTACATTTTGAAGGTCAGTAAGCAGTTCTTGTTAGAGCTGTGTGAGTATTCGAAGAATCTGGAAGATAAGTCTGATTATTTCAGCAGTATCTGCATTCTAGATCAGACTTAACTACTAGGAATATGGAGTTGATCTCTTTATTTATTTGAGCAATTTTATGTTTGGTGACTTAGTGTTTTCCCAGAAAGATGTTTATTTAGATCTGTACTTTTATTGAGAATGTTGGTTTGATGAGATGAAGCATCCATTGAGTTCTTAAAATTTACTTACACTTTTTTTTAGATGTTAATATAGTTAGACTTCCATCTGGTCTATTAAATACATCTATTCATCGTAAGTTATGCTATAGGAATGCTTTCTGATGAAATATCAAATGAGGTTGACACTCTTAGGTCAACAGTAGCTAGACCTTAGGATGTTTTAAGATTAGATCAAGACATAGGTCAACATTAGTTATATATAAGAATAAAATCATTGAATCTTAGGAACCCAGTTACTTACATACTAGTAATCAATGTTGTCTGATAGATGACATTTTGTCTAAATTTTAATACAGGAACATCAGTATCATATAGGTCTGAATGAAAAGTTAACTTGAGACCAATACTTAAGTTTTGGTTTTAATTACAATTATGTATATATATATATTATTTGTTATTTATTTGTTGAGGATGGTGGAAAAGCGGCATGTAACGTTGAACTGATTTTACTTGGCTAGGCCTGTCAATAATGTGAATGGTTCTGATAATGCTGTTGTTCATGATATCTAATGAATAGAATGATGAATCAACATTTTTATGCTAATCTAGTAAATGTAAAATAAGGATGCTGGCAAGGATAAATCGTTAACCCTCAAAAATAAGAAGCAATGCATCCATGGTAGAAATGAATAGTATAGATGATAGATAGTCAACATTTGGGATGGAAATACATCAGAACGACAAGAGTACGGATTGTTCCGTAGGCACCATTTTGTGAACATATTTACAGACATTATAACATGTTGAAACATAGCTCATTTTTTTAAAGCTTTTGTTTCCAAATGGACTGGATAATAAATTGAATATGACATATTTAATTTAACATTAAGTCAAGTACATCTATTTATGGTTTGTGGATTCATGGCTTGTTTGAACTTGTCAATTTCCACTGATCAGCATTTCTCACGTCTTCCTAAAATAAGATATCTGCTCTTGTTTGCATTTAAAAAAATGGAAGGCAAATGTGCTGAATCAGTAGTTTCTCTTTATTCAAGGAAATAAAAGTTATATTATATTTAATGCAGCTCTGTGGACTGCAATCTGCAGTACTCCTCTAAATCTTTTGTTATTGAGATTACATGTGTACTGCATACATGATATAGATACAGATATAGATATAGATATAGATATATGGGTGTATTCATAGGTTCATAGGTTCATACTAGGTTATCTGCCCTAGGGCATTTATAAGCCTAGCCAGAGTGTGTTTGGCTTTCGCCACCCATTTTAAATTAATTTTGCTATGCCCTTTTTCGAGGTTAGTATACTGTGCCTTTGTCTAACAGTGACACAGAAGTGATACCCGGGGTAAACCTATGATCTCCCATCCACTCATCAAGATTCCTCTTGAAGAGAGTCAATGAGGGACTCTGCCTAACCTGGACTGTGATTTTATTCCAGAGTGAAGGGACCCTCTGGGTTATGAATCTGCCCCTCCAGCATGTCCTATTTATTTCAGTGCTGAGGTTAAAGTCTCTCGAGCGAGTAGCTCGATGGGATTTGGATTTTCTGAGGTACAGCATGTCCATTAATTCCGGATTGGACATGGCTTTATACGTCAGACACAGATCGCCTCTGAGCAGGCGGTATGCCACTGAGTAGAGCTGGAGTTTCTTTAACCGGGCAGCATATGGCATCTGTTTGAGCCCTTTGATCCTCTTGGTGAGGTACTTTTCGGGTCTTTCCAGTTGCTGCAGGTGTCTGGTAAGGTATATCCCAAAAGGGGCATTGTACTCAATTATGGGCCTGATGAGGGATGAGTAAAGAGGCACGATGACCTCCCCTGATCTAGATGTGAATCCCTTCATGATTAGGTGGGCTATATAAAATGTTCTTCTAACCACTTTGGCCACATGGTTGTCAAATGAGAGATTGCTATCAACTTGGGTCCCCAGGTCCCTAATAACTTCTTCTGTACTTAATGGATTACCACCTATGTGGTAATTTGTGGGCACTTTCTTTTTGCCAAAGGGGATGACTATACACTTTTTGGCATTTAGCTTGAGGCCATGGCTCTGGAACCAGTTGTCTGTTTATATGAGGCCCATTTGGAGGATGCTTGTGTCAGCTGGAGAGTCGATTATGGCGCCCAGTTTGCAGTCATCTGTGAACTTGGTCAGCCACAGTCCTTCCGTCTTGGCCTGTACCTCCGAGAAGTATATACCAAACAAGAGAGGTCCCAGGACTGAGCCTTGTGGGACGCCACTTGTAACTGGTTTGGAGTCTGACATGGCTCCAGCAATTCTAACCATGTGGGTTCTGTCCTTGAGCCAGTTTGCAACCCATCTAGTGACATAGGGGTTTATATTTAAGCTGGTGAGCTTATCTATAATGCCCGAGTGGGGTATCATATTGAAGGCTTTTGCGAGGTCCAGGTAGGCTGTGTGGACCACCTTCCCCTCGTCAATGGCCTTGGTGACTGTTTCAAAGAAATCAACCAGGTTTAAGAGGCAGGATCTGCCCTTAACAAAGCCGAACTGGGTAGGATCCAGTGTCTGTAGGTCCTCAATATCTTTATTTATGAGGTCCATGATGATCCTTTCCATAGTTTTGCAGACCAAGCTAGTCAAGCTTATGGGGCGATAGTTTCCAGGATCCGTTGAGGCACCACCTTTGTGGAGAGGGACCACTGTTGCTGTACGCCACTCTTTGGGTACATATCCTGTAGTAAGGCTGGGATTGAACAGTAGTTTTATGTTTGGGTTTAGCTCTTCTTGGAGTTCATATAGGATGCAGCCCGGGACACCGTCTGGTCCCATTGATGCTGTGTTTTTTGCTTTGGAGAGGGCAGCTCTTACCTGAGCATCTGAGATGTCAGGGGGGCAGCACTCTGCTGGGATAGATATTTGCCCTTTTGGTGGGGGGGGGAGTTTGAGCTGAACCTGTCAGCTAGGATGTTGGCAATGTCTGTGGGTCGGTGTATTTTTGTCATTTTGGACTAATTCTGAGCATATCTGGGAATTCCCACCCAGGTTCCTAACATAACTAAAGAAAGCCTTGTGATTATCCTTAGTGTCCTGTGCAATTTTTCTCTCGAAGCTGGCCTTAGACGATTTTATGAGTGCCCGTAGTTTTTTGCTAATACTGATCAGAGATGCCTTCCCTTTTTGGGATTTTACTCTATCATGTAGTAGCTTCCTCCTTCTATTGTATAGTTTGTTTATGGCTGGGGTCCACCAGATAGGATGTCTGCCTTTGGAGGATTGGGTCTTGGTTTTATTTTTGATTGCATGATCCATGCATTCCTGAAGGTGTTCATAGAATGCGTTTATAAAGGATTCTGTGGTCTGGGCCGTATTTTCCACAGGCCCGGGGGCTTTGAAGGATTCCACCTCATTTTTGAGGAGTGTGAAATTTGCTTTAGAGAAGTTTTTCACTGTGGTTTTCTGGGCAGGGGGTGGGGTCGGGATGTGAATATCCAGTGAGATTAGTTTATGGTCTGATCTTACCAGTGAGGGATACACTTCTGGTCTGGAGCATAGAGTCCCCATGTTGGTGATGATCAGGTCCAGTATGTTTTCCCCTCTTGTGGGAGTGGTAACAAGTTGTGCCATAGCACTTGATTTATAGATTCTAGGAACCTTTGGGCTAGGGTGTTGGAGCTAGAGTAAAGCTCCCAGTCTATGTTTGGGTAGTTGAAGTCGCCCAATATAATGGTGTTTGGAAAGACCCTCATATTTTCCAGTGTTCTCAGGAAGGCCGCGTGGGGTTCCTTGGTTTGGGAGGGTGGTCTGTAGCAGGCTATAAACTGGAAGGCAGTTTTACCCACTGTTAGTTGCACATGGATAGTCTCTGATGCTTCGTGCTGTGCCACCAACCTGGAGGTGTGGGTATCTTTGACGAATATTGATATTCCCCCTCCTTTTGTGGTTCAGTCCAAGTTTTGGGGCCAGAAAGCATGGTATGAGGTATAACTTGGTAGTGCTGGGGTGCTCTCAGGATCCTTGAACCAGGTTTCTGTTACTGCACAGATATCGATGTACTCTATGCTAATTAGAGTTTTGAGTGCGTGCATCTTGAGGTTTAGACTTCTGGCGTTGAATAGCATTACTCTTAGTTTCTTATCCCTTGTGATACCAATGGAGGTGGGTTTGTCTTTTGAGCCTTGCCTAAAAAAGGCACTATGGGGGTAGCAAGAGCCTATGCCAATATCCGAAAGCCCAGGGGTGACAGGTGCAAGCCATCCCTAGCGAAGCATCGTGGCTTGTCAAGGATGTCATCCCAGGCTGACAGGCATTGGATCCCCTTTGAACGACACCAATACCTAAGCCAATTGTTGAAATTGATAATCTTGTCTTCATATTGTGGCATCATTCTTGGTGAGGGTAAAATGCTACTCAAGGTCAGGGTCATACTGGCCTGGGCTACATGCTCAGAGAGCTCCTCTATCTCTCTTTTCATGTAGTCCAGGGAGGTACGTCTCAGGTCATTCACACCAGCATGGAAAATGACTGAGTCATATTTCTACTTGCCTTGGAGTGACCTGAATGCTTGTGTTATGTGCCGGATCCTAGCGCCTGACAGGCAGCTCACCATGACCTTCTCCTTGTTCAGCCTGGTGAGTGGGACGTCAGTGTGCCTAACGATAGAGTCACCTATTACAAGTGTATCAGGTGTGTTGTTTAGCCTTAAGGGCTGTGACTGTTCGGCACACTGGTTTTGTGAGCTATGTGTTGCACGTGTTTTGTTTTGGGGTAGCAGTTGCTTGGGTGTCTGCTTTGGAGGTCTCTGCTGCTTAGGCAGATTTTTATTTAGAGCTTCTGAGTATGTTTTTGTTTGTTTATCTGTTCGGTTTGCTGTATTGGTAGGTCTATGTGAGACTGGAATTGTAGTGAGCGTGGTTTCCTTCTCCTCCTGACTGGTTACACCAGTACTGAGTTGAGAGAGCTTAGCCTCCAGTTTGGCTATATGGTTGCATCTCTCACATGTGCTGGAATTTGTTGGGAGAAGGAGAGGGTTGTCTGTGTACATGAGGCAGTTGTAACATTGCCTCAAGATTCCCAGATTCACCAGCTGGACCGGAGAGGAGATTGACAACTGACCTTTGGACATGCTAGAATAGTATTGGGAATTCCTTTATAATTGAAAAAAGGGCCAATGGGGAACAAGGTACTCAAGGAGAGTTTGTGAGGGTGTAGTGCTTTTAATTTTTTAGTGCTGACTTAGTGAGCAAGTGCCAGGTAACTTAAATGCAATGTGTTACAGGTAACTTAAATGCAAAAACGACAAACAGTAACTTTCTTTCAAGTGAAACAAGGAAATAAGTACAGTAAGCAATGTAGATATCACTAGGGATCCACAGAAGCACTGAAAAGCTGCGTTTTAGGTGAAATTAGCGTTTCAGGGAAATAACAAGCAAACAAACAACAAGCATACAAACAAAGCTAGATTCAGCAGGCCTGGATCTAGTCTATGCTACAGCAAACAAGGTGTACCAATTTCAGTAAGAAACAGTTCAAATATGCAGGCACTATAAGCCTTTAACCAGAAATTCCCAGCTCAGAAGGGCAGAGTCCAGCCTCTCATCCCACAAGAGTGCAGGCCACGAACCTTCTTAATGTAAAATAACTGGCCTGAAGCCCAAGTGCTTAAACCAGAACTAATACACTTTTTGAATAACAGACACTGAGGCCTCAATCAGCAGTTCCCAACTTAGAAGGATGTAAGCTACCTGTCCTGCCACCACAGTGCAGGCCACAAACCTTCCTAATGTAAAACAACTGGTCTGAAGCCCAAGTGCTTAATCCGAAAGACTTAGAATGATAACTACACTTTAATCAAGTTACTACCAAGCAGTAATAAATACAATTGAATACTTTAAAGAATGCCTGGATTAGAGCTTAAGTTATACAAACAAAGCTAGATTCAGCAGGCCTGGATCTAGTCTATGCTACAGCAAACAAGGTGTACCAATTTCAGTAAGAAGCAGTTCAAATATGCAGGCACTATAAGCCTTTAACCAGAAATTCCTAGCTCAGAAGGGCAGAGGCCAGCCACTGCTCCCACAAGAGTGCAGACCACGAACCCTCTTAATGTAAAATAACTGGCTTGAAGCCCAGGTGCTTAAACCAGAATTAATACACTTTTAGAATAACAGACACTGAGCCCTCAGTCAGCAGTTCCCAACTTAGAAGGATGTAAGCTACCTGTTCTGCCACTACAGTGCAGACCACAAACCTTCTTAATGTAAAACAACTGGTCTGAAGCCCAAGTGCTTAAACTAAAAGGCTTAGAATGAGTTACACCAAGCAGTAATAAATACAATTGAGTACTTTTAAGATGACGCAAAAGCAAAATAAAGTAGGAAGAAACACAAAAACAGTAAAAGCAGATAATTTTTTTTTTTTTTTTTTAAGTGGAAAGAGAGAAAGGAAAGAGAGAAAGGAGTAGCAGAAACTAAGCTGATTGGCCTTCTCAAATGTTCTCCCTGTACTGGGTATATATATACATCAACTACACTGTCATGTGCTCCACGACTCCTGCTAATTCGATACACTAACTCCAAGATCGCACAAACATGAGGTAAGGGCATATTCCTCAACCCCAGGAATTGTTCACACTAGGACATCTGTCAACCAACTTTTCAGCCGATCATAAATGGTTGACTAAGCAGATGTCAATGAAACAGATACCTGAATGCAATGGAACCCATATATATATATATATATATATATATATATATATATATATATATATATATATATATGTATATACACACACACGCACACGCACACGCGCACACGCACACACACACACACACACACACACACACACACACACACACACACACACACACACACACACACACCACTTTCGATATCTTAAATGGGATTAAGATGATAACTGGGATTATAAAAAGTGTGAATTATCTTCTGGCATGGCAGATTATAGATGTGAAGGATTGTACTTTTAGATTTGCAGTTAGTAAGTTATTTTTGTTCACAATTCATTGGTGTGTTTGTATGCTTTGTACTGTTAACACTGTAAACAGCACCTGCGTGATACATGCATTAGAAACAATAATAATTATATATAAAAAAAGTCAAAGCCTTCCAGACATTACATAGAATAATCCTAAATCCATGCTTCCTGCAAGGTTTCAAGACTTCGTTTACAAGTATACAAACGTTTAAAATTCATTTTTAAGTGGATGGTGAATCCCAGAATATTTACATCGACACAGCCAAAAAAATATCTCAACAAGACTACAGAATTTCTGTAATGATACTACATTATGTAGGTCTGCCACAGTGGCGCAGCAGTGGCATTGTTGCCTCACAGCAAAAGGTTCTCCCATTCGATTCTCGGCTTGGGTTGGGAGTGCCATCTATGTGGAGTCTGCATGTCCTCCCTGCGGTCGAGTGGGCGTCTGAAAGACATGCGTTGAATGGGAGTGCCTTTGTTGAAGGTTAGGCATCAGGCTGGCAACACGACACTATAAAAGCCAAATGCCAGTCATTAGCAGACCGGAGTTCTACTGTGGCAACCCTTAACCGGGAAAAGCCAAAAGACAAACAATAACATACTACATTATGTGAATTTTCTTTCCTAAAAGAGTACATGTAAAGCACTCACTGACTAGGATGAAATAAAAAACACTGTACTTCAGAACATTATTTGTAATACTATAAAGACACTACACTGTATGCCAGCCTTCTAAAAAGTAATCAAATAGTAGTCCCTGATAGTAATTCCAGTTTCATAAGTTCACATTCAATAATTTTAACCTCAAAAAAACCTGATGGTGTTCTAAAGACAGAAGCATTAAGATACAAGCACTGTTTATAGAGTCAATCAGTTCTGGCACATAACTGCCTAGTAGGTCATGCTGACACACTAGTCAAAGGCCCTGAATCCTTAAGAATGCTTACCTTGCCAGACGCACCTAGTAAATAATTAAGTGCTGAATTTTTATGACCATTACACACTTGTTTGTATCGACTTATCATTAAATCATGAACTAGGGTCTGTCACTACATCTGAAGCATTAGTACTAGACAATTTATTTTCTTCAATATAATTATTTTCTATGCTCTACCCGCGGTGGTGGTGCTGCGGTAGCGTTGTCGCCTCACTGTAAAACGCTGTCTGGTTCGATTCTCAGCTAGAGCGTCTTCTGCATGGAGACATGCGTGAATGGGCGTACCTTCGTTGAAGGTTGTGTGCCAGGCCTGACAAGCCGGTATGTAAAAATCAACTGCCAATCATTAGCGGACCGGAGTTCCGCTGTGGCGACCCCTAACTGGCAAAAGCTGAAAGACACAAACAAAGTAACCTACAGATACTGATATGATAATAACATTCTGTTTAATGGCAGGCAATTAAATAGATTGACAAACTAGACAATCATCACACACAATTATTTTTTCATGACTTCAGCTGAATGGAGTTACTGAACAATTCATGAGGACTTTCAGCAAAACATGAAGTTTCTGCTACCAATTGCAATTTTCTAGTTATATCTACACACTTTCCTGAGTGCAACATTTATTATTCGTTACAGAACATCCTTGTGCAGAACATGAAATGAAATCTACTCTCAAGAAAGAATACCCTCATTAAACACCAAAACAGATACAACCTCTACTAAGGAATGATGCCAAAGCAGAATTCAACATGACAATATAGGACAACTGCTGATGTACAACCCAGGGAATAAAAGCTGGTGACTCAGTATTAGGTAATGACAACATGGTAATTGTTCTTTATGTGAACTACTTTGCAAAGTTACACATACAAAAGTACCAACAATTACTGCTATTTGAAATTACTATGAGGGCAAAAAAATGCTTCAGATTTCAAAGCAGCTTAACTACTGAACATGTTAGCATTAATTCTGGTGGTGATGACAAATAAATATGATGCTTCAATAACTCACAACTTATCAGGCAAGTTATGCCAGAAAGAATATGTAAGCCCTAGACTGCCGTCATATTAGATTTGTTTTTTTCTGAAATGTGATGCATTCTTTATTTGAATTTACAACTGAAGAACTATTTCTTAAAACTGGGGGATAATCTATTATATGAAATGTTTTAATCATGACAGTTGGCAAGATACAGGTTATTGCTTTCTGGGTGCTCTTAGAAGATGTTGCTTCCCTACTGTGTCTTGACACTCAATTCAATAAACAGCTATAGACATTCATCAATATTAATGAATGATCTCTCAGGACTCATTGGGACTGATATGACATTCTGGTTCTCATATTTTCTTCAATGATTTCTATGCTGGCAAATGTATTACTGATTTGAAAACATGATTTTGAAATCATTGCAGTGTGTCTTGTATTCCTTAACAATATTTTTATTTGCAAGAGTGGTACAAAGCCACATGGTCTGGTTTATAAATTTCTGCATCATCAGTTTACTAAAAAAGAAACCATTTTTTTGATCTAGCCTACATTACAGAAAACATCTGTCCATAGTGTTACACTTGTATAGTGTACTTTACAATAATCATTTGAACAGGGTTAGCAAAGCTTAAAGAAACACATGCAGTAATATCACAACCTCATACCTGCTCGATGTTTCCTGTTTAGTTCACCAGTATTTTCCATGTGAAATTAGCACATCAGAACACACAATATAAGACACTACACATCTATATTAACTAGAGCACTAATTGTATAATGAGATATGGAAATAACCTAGAACATCATACTAGAATAATATATGCTGAGAGACAAGCACATTCAGAATATCAGAGCACTTTATAAAGCCAGTTCCAGGCATGAACACTTAGAGGAGGACAACTCAAATACCCAGATAAAGCTATAACATGCAGTAACACTTGAATGGTGTAAGTCTGTGTCACGTACAGAAATTATGTCTATCCAAGCACTTGACCTGTGAAAGGAAAGGCACAACAGTAGCATGGCTGAGCTGAATTTCAGTACCCTGAAACTCAGCCAAGTAATAGTTCATCAAAATGAGTGATATAAAAATACAGCAGCTTACACATAAAAAATAAATATTTTCATTTACACTGATTGTAAAACCAACTGATTCTCTCACGTAGAGCCCTCTATACAGTATTTCTGTTTTAGCTGAAATGGGGACTGAATTCTAAATGTAACAGCTAAAGAGCGCAGATGTGTTCCACTGCTGCATGCAAAAACTAAAAGAGCATGTAAACACTACAGGGAAATGGTGTTTATGTACATGTGTGTGTGTGTGTGTGTGTGTGTGTGTGTGTGTGTGTGTGTGTGTGTGTGTGTGTGTGTGTGTGTGTGTGTGTGTGTGTGTGTGCGCACGTGTATCTGTGTGTGTGAAAAGGAGGGCTGGGGCAAATGAACAGTTTCTAGAAGCAGACAAGCAGCATGTGAAAGGCATGTGAACAAGTACACCACAGAGAAACTTACATTAAATAATTTGACAGCCCAGTGTCACATATCATACTCCATGCTGGTTTGGGTTGTCATACATATCAGGAGCTTACATTAAAAAATTTGACATTCCGGTGCCACATATCATACTCCATGCTGGTTTGGAGTTGCATGCATATCAGAAGTTTGCATTAAATAATTTGACAGCTCAGTGTCACATATCTTACCCCATGCTGGTTTAGGGTGGTATGCATAAGGGAAGTGTCAGTGCATCACAGTGAATACAGTAGTTTTATCAGTGTCCAGTGTACAAGGATATAACTGTTACTGACAGACCACAACAAACATACTTGGGGAAAACATTGTCGTTATCAAGTGCTTAACATAAGAAAATAGTGACAATGATATAAGAAGCATAAACTGGCTAGACACAAGCAGCAACAAAGGAATGTATGTCACATGCATAAAACTGCTATAAAATAACACCAACAACACATATGCCATGCATAACACAGACAACAGTATATGATGAACAAGCTGCATGAATGAAAACACTAAAATGACAGAAACGTCAGTCACATTGCTGGATGAAATATTTGTGTCAAATTCAAAACAATAAACATGCATCTTGCAGACACTATAGTGTAGAACTTTGTTCGGCAAGTATGACATGACAGCAAGAGGAGAGGGCAAAACACACTATAGAAAATCATGCAGTTACCAATTTCTGTACTATAAAATATAACAGGGATGGTACAATACATTTTGAAAGCAAACATGTACTGGGTCAGAATGGTACATAGCCAGTGGCAGAGGTGAGTGCTGGTGCATCCAAGTCTCATAGTTCCTCAGGATACTGAGCCTGCAGTTTGACAAAGCATAGAATAGCAATGGTGGCACTACTTTCCATAAGCATTAGCATAAAATCAGCCAGATAATAGCTGCAACCCACAAGCTCTCCCAAGCTGAGGCAAGCTCTTATTAAAGAAAAAAAAAACATAAAATAAACATTTCTTTCAATCAGTTGTACAAGGCAGAGCCACTTTCACCTGACAACTTGGTGCATGAATCTTTCAACCAGTTGCTTATTTTCTAAAGAAGTAAAACAAAACAAAAAATAAATCTGTAGACAGAAAGCTTTGAATATAGACATAAAGAAACAATATAAATAAACAGAAATTCATACTTTTTTTCACAGCATATGAAAGCTATCTAATCTAAGTTGTGTCAATAAAAGTAGTTCAAAAAGCAGGCTAAACATTCCATGTAGCCAGTTTTCTGCTGCAATCAGTCAAAATTGGCAACTATAACTAGGACCTTTTACAGTTTACAGACTTCCCAAATTTTTCAAACCAGTAGTGCATGTATAGTGATTCACTTTACTGGTCCAGTCTCTTGCTGATCATCAACATGATTCCCAATGAATGCAAAGCTCAATGGATGTAAGGTATTGTACTGACAGTACAAAACAATTAGCAAGTTTCTTAGTTCAGAAAATTCCAGTTCTGTGCTAACATCTTGCCAAACATTGCAAACTGTGAACAACGTTAAAATATCTTTAAATACAGCATTTACTATTCTTCACCGATGTGTAAAATGAATGCATCATGTTAACATAGTAGTCTAAAAAGTCTTAATTTTTTTTTTTGCTCAAAAGGTTTTTATTTTCAAAATATAATTGAATGACATCCATAATATTTGTATATAACATTTAAATAACTATGTACATTATTTACATTAGCCTGACATGTATAACAGAAATCCATCTATACCATTATTTGTGGATATGAATGTCTGTTCAATTATTGCATAGTGTCAGTTAATGATAAGACTTTCTTCCATGGGTTGATGAGCAATGGCTTAGGATGAACCCTTAATTCTTGAATTTTAATTTCCATCAGCACTGTAGTCTTCAGTAGGTTATAAACATCTTCCAGAGTCGGTAAAGTATTTGTATTCCATCTTCTAGTTATACACTTCCTTAATATTGCAAGTATTGTCCATAATAAATACATATTAGTCATGTTCAATTGAGGGCCTTCATTCACATTTAACAATATAAGAGCTTTAGATAATATGAATGAATCATTAAATAAAGCTTGTACAAAGTTATATATACCATTCCAGAATGGTTTAATTTTAACACAATCATAGAAAATATGATTCCAATCTGTTTTGTGAACTTTTTCACACCTCCAACATATTCCATTTGAGGAGATATTAATTTTAATAATTCTCTCAGGAGTTAAAAATGCTCTATGTAAGACTTTCTGATTAAATATCTTACAGTATTGTGTAACAGAAGCATATTTTATTGATAATAAGATGTTTAATTTGATTTTTTTCAGTTAACTATAGTGAATGTCCTTTTGTTATGTATTTCCAAAATGTTATTTTGGGATATGTTTTGTATTTTATCAATAGTTTGTAAAATTTTGAAATACCATTTCCCATATCAAAATCCTTATATATGATTTCATATAAGCATTTCTCAAGTTTAGGCATTTCTTTAAATGAGATATTAATTATTCTGTATAAATCCTGCAAATATGACAGAATGCTGTGCATAAATCAGCCAGTCTTGTTGTGGAATTGTGCATGTTGTTATTATTGTTTGTATATCCAGAACTTTAAAGTCTTTGATACATCGAAACCAGCAAATAAATCATGTTTGTTCCCATGAATTAATTATTTCTCGATAAATCTTATGTGGGTAATTCTTTGTGAGAGTGACTGCTGTTAAAATGTCAACCCAATTTTTTTAAATCTATATTTGTATTAATGAGTTTTCTGAAAAAATCGATGTAATTAATCAAATGAGTCTTAAGAGGGCTTTGTTATATTATGTTGCAAGCTGATGCTTAGTATATTGCAGGGTATATTGAACTTACCCGGTATTTGGAATTTTTTTCTGTAAATCAAACTCATTTATTAATATTACAGTTAATAATCCTTTCTAATTTGCAGAGTAATTTGGATTTATCCAATCTGTAATGGTTTTAGATATGGATGCCTTTATATATGTTTCAATGTCGAGAAAATTAATTCCTCCCTGATTCCATGGTCTAATGTGATGTATTAAGGCTATTCTATTTCTTTTGGGATACCAGAAAAATTTTATTAGGCATGAGTTAATTTAAGTGAATTCCTTTCTGGGGCAGCTGTATAGCCAGTGCTATAGACAGAATCTTAGATAGTAAAACCATTTTTATTAATTGTAGTCTATCTTCAAATGTTAATATTGTTTTATTCCATTTTTCCACACATGTTTTTATTGTGTTGGTGATATTATTATAGTTTTTTGAGTCAAGTTCCTTGTTATCTTTACATAGCTCTGTTCCTAAATATTTTAGAGTGGGTACTTGTTTCCCTATAATGTGATTCCCCTTAACTTATAGTTCTTTTTTTTATTTAAAAATAAAAGTTTTGATTTTGATTTGTTAAAATGGAGTACCAAAGCCCTGCAGAATTTCTGTATTAATATATATAGTTCTTCTAAAGTCTCTCTAGTATTAGATTATGTCAATAATATGCCATCTGCAAAAAACATTAATTTAGAGTTGCATTGATCATAAACATCTATTCCTCTGATTTTCAGATTGTTGCATATTGAATCTGCCAATACTTCAATAGCTAAAGCAAATAAAATCGGTGACATGAGACAGCCTTGCTTAGTGCATTTTGTTATATGTATAGATTCAGAAGTAAAAGGACCTAGCTTGACATATCCTAAATTGTATATATATATATTATTTAAAAGACGTACAAAGGAATTAAGAAATGCAAATAGTATCAGAACTTTGAATAGATAGTCCCAATTTAAGGAATCAAAGACTTTCTCTATATATAAGGTAATTATAGGTGTTTCTTTATCTTCTTTATATGATCTATAAGGGTAATAATCATTTTAAAATAGTCATGCTTGTGTATATGATATAGAAATCCTGTTTGATCATCATTTATAGTTCTGGATAATGGAATTGTCATTTTATTGGTTAATATAGTCATAAAAATGTTATAGTCATTATTCAATAATGATATAGGTCTGTATGAGGTACACACACATTTGGAATTTTGTTTTCTTTTAGATTTGGGGTATTTAATATTTCCAAGAGGGATGTATTAATGCTTGTGATTGAATTTCTAATAGAGTATTATTGAAGAGAGATGGTATTGTTGGAGGAAAAAGTTTATATATTTCCATAATTACAACATCCATACCTGGGGTTTTATTATTTTTGCCCACTATTATTCTGTCAGCAATTTCTTTATAGGATATGGGTGTTTGTAAATCTAATTTCAATTTTCCTGGATTTTTTTTTATATTAAATATATTTGTATCTAGATTTAACTGGTCAATATGTGTATTCTCTTTTTGAAAGTGTTCCATACAGTGATGTCTGAAAGCATCAAGAATGTCACTTATATCCAATACATTCTTCCCTTTATTTTCATGATAGACACTTTTGATGCTGTTAGCTTTTGATTGTATTTTGGTTCTTGTGGATAAATTATGTAAATGTTTAGGAGACATGGCTAATGAATTAATTTTTAATTTTCTAAAGCTTAACTAGTTTTATGACTTAGAATTTCATTATATTTTATGTTTAATTCCTCTATTTTCTTGTTATTCTTTTAAAGAGTTTTGATGTCCTCCTAATTTAACTGACACTAACTTGGATTGCAGATCTAATAATTCAGAATCCCAGTCTCTGGTTTTATTTTTGTACCAAGTAAGGGTTTTGCCAAATATCTAAACTTTCAAAGAATCCCAAATCATTATTTTGTTTATTTCTGTAGTATAATTAATATCTAAAAAAAACTGTAATTCTGATAACAACCAGGGTTTAAACTCTTTAATTTTAGTTATGTATGTTGGGATTCTAGTGTTAGAGATTAATGGTTTATACCCACTTTGGATGATTAGAATCCGTGAGTTATGATCTGAAAAGGGACAGGGGATGAGAGAAAAGTTGGTAATTTTTAAATTCAAGTCATGGGCAACAAATATTTTGTCTATTTTAGTTTGGGTATCAAACCTATGATCTTGATGGGAAAACAACAGCAAATTATCATCCTTTTGTTTGAAAGCATCTATTAAGTGAAATAATTCTACCCATTTATTTAAGGCTTTTGAAACTGCAGATGAACACAACAGTCTCTTATTTGTAGTTTCAAGTGCATCAAATATACAGTTAAAGTCTCCTCCAATTATCAAGTTACCTTTATAATTATTGGAGATAAAATCTGCATGTTTTTGACTGTCCCTGTACCAATTTTGGGGAACCAGTATAAGTTTACTAGAGGCCATATTTTATTATCAAATTTGACTACTACAAATGCCATGAGGCCTTCTTTATCTCCATGTTTATAAATAATTTCTGGGGTGATTACATTCATTTTGCATATAATTATTACTCCATTTGTATTTGTCTTATATGAAGATTGGGCCAGTATCATATAATTCTCAGGGTCCTATTTATAACTGTCATTTGTTTTGAAATGAGGTTCCTGAAGAATACTACTTGTGCTTTGTTCAGTTTTAAATATTTCAGTAGATTTGATCTCTTACTAGGATAATTTAAGCCATTAGTATTTAGAGAACAAAGTTAAATCCATCTTGAAATATCTATAAAGTATATCCTTATTCTTATTGTGATTATTAAACAGTTTTCTGTGACAACAGCAATCCTTATGTTAAAAATAAACTTTTAAAAAAGATTGATAGTTCTATATTCTGTGTATTTGCCAATAAAGTGTTATATTGGTCAGGCTTACCAAATACGTTTTAGTATAATAACCAAATTAAAATAACAACTGTTAACATAACTAAGATCAATTCTAACCATGGACTGTGAAACATTCATAATCTGATGGATAAAACTAGGTTAATCAGATTATCACGCATGTCTTTGACAATCCAAAACATCTGAGCTCCATAAATTATACTATCATATGGAGATTATTTGTAATATAGATAAAAAAATTGTCTTATTTGTAACAGATTATACTGTTCTCAATAGAATAATCAATAATTCTGCTGCAGTTTGAATTATCTACCTATTGTAGAGCTAATTAGTATTTACATGTAAGGAAGATGACGAGTAACTCAATCATAGTATGCTAAATTAGAGGTAACTCCATAGATAGTCACCTAACATATTCACCAGTTTTAATGAAAACAAGAATTATCTTGTATGGTGCTCTAATTTATGAGAAAACATATTTATAAAACTTATATAAAATGAACTGCTAAAATAAACTTTCTATCTAATATTTAGACATTAATATAATCAATTGACTATGTCAGGAGTCATACTGCATACTTTACTAACATATAAATGATCATTTTGTTTTGTTACTAACTTACTTAATATCAACAACATTATATTATAAATACATTAATCAGAACGAATACCTTTCAAAAACTAGAGATTCCCTTCATTTTCCATATTTTTATATAAGAAATTTTCCAGCATGGCTCTTTTTAATGTGAAGGTATGATGTTATTAATTAAGTCTACAGAGATCTGTTTGTGCTTAATGACCACTATTATTGATGACCATCCTATAGTTTTCTGTCATACAAATCAACTCTGACTCCAGTTTCATCACTATAAACTGACTATTCTTAACTTGAAACAGTTAATTCAGAATGTGGTAATTACAATATGTGACATTTCCTAAATTTATGTATTCTGTTGTTTCCCTTGAACAACCTTTCCAGTTTATTATCATATATAAAAACATTAAATATCATGGTAATAGCTTATATATTTTACAAGGTCAAGATATGTTTCAAACACTGAGAATATAAGACAGTTAACCCCACTTGTGCACATATCCTTGTATGAAAAATCAACTTGTTTCCTCTTGATGTTCAATGTTATACATGTCTTTATGGTAAATTAAAACAGTGGTGATGTTATATAACAGGCCCCATTTACTAGATCCAGTCACTTAATATGTAGATTCAATAAAACTAGTTTCCTTTGTCTAACAATTGTATATTGTTTAACAGCCGAATTATGCTAATATATTCCATAACTATTGTGTACATTTTGGCCATTGCCAAGTTCTTTCATGGACTATTAATTGTAATGATTGTTCTGGTTACTGACTTTTCTCAAGCATTATTGTTTAATGAAGATTTGTATGTAGAATGTAATGAGTTCATCTATATTGCTTATTCCTTTGAAGCAGAAGTGTATTCTACTAATATATAGTACTATGCTTATATTATTATCGCATGGCATTTTCTATAAGCTAAATAGTAAGTTAAACAATTGTCTGTATGCAGGCACGTAACTTATCAACAACTTCTTAAACACACAGGCAATCTAGAAGTCTAGATTCATCTCAAAGGCTCAGCAGAGCAGCAATACATTGTCATCATGGTTTTCATTACCATGGAAACCCAAATGGAATGTATCCATGTAAAGGTATAAGCATAATGTGTACCACTGGCTCATGTGACAATCAATATAAAAGCTTCACTTTGGTACAGTTTTAACACCCATGACTCTGCACCAACTAAAAAAGCTCTTCCCTACTACAACCACTCCAATTTACATCCAATAAACATAAATACATACTATCTGTTTCCATGGAAACTGAAAATTATAGCTTTAACGAGTGATACCATTCAACCCCATGCCATAGCAAAAACCTGTCACTCTTCCTTACAATCCACCAACAACACAGTTTTAAGTCTAAAGTAACATCCTTAGCACTTCAGTGACAAAAACAGTAGCACCTCATCTGGTGTTAGACTCAGAGCATTTTTTACAATATATCAATTCAATCCACATACATGATGAGGTAAAATACCTAATAAATCTGACTATAACTGTATTTGGGCATATTACAGATAAGCAGCTGTACCAAAATCTTACTAGCCAATATTACCTCAAGACAACAATAATGACATATCTGCAAATGAGGTTTAACTGAAAGTGTCGTTACAACATTCCGAAATGCGTTTAAACAACTGATCATTAATTATTGTGTACCTTTTGGACAGTTGTTATGTTTATCAAAAAACATAAGTTATAAAATAATTATTCTAGTTACTGGTTCTTTAAAAGCAGATTTGTTTATCAAAATATAATATATAGTGCTAATTATGTGCACCTATTTACTTAAGCAATGGAGTAAATAATGCAATATAAAGTGCTGTGCATGTTTGGGGATAAAATTAATTTGGATAAGAGAAAATGTGTGTTAAGCATGTACCTGAAAGTTGTTATGAAAATATCAGCAACCTCTTAAACACAGAGGCTTTCTGAATGCCAAGATGTATTCTGGAGGTTCCATTACCAAGGAAACCTAAATGGAGGCTATTTCTATATGTATTACTGCAGCATGTGAACCAGGGTCTGATGAAGTGTACTAAGCAAATCGTTACATCACCACAGTTTTTAACTAAAGTTTCCCTCCCTTTCTCTTCATGGAAACAACAAGTAACAGAGGAAATTCCGCCAAGACACATCAATTACCAATAAAGGCCCTACGCTTCCACAGTTGCTCTATCCTGGACCCAATCCACACAAGTAGATATCTACTGTTCTGATGCTAATCTACAGACACAACATTAGCTGCTCACCTCAGTCACCTCAAAACAGTCCAGAAACCTGTCTCTCCTCACTGCAATAATCTTGCATCAAACTCTGAATGTAAAACAAACATTCCCAGCATAACAGTGACGAGAACAACAGCACACCATCAGCTGCTAGATACAAGAGTATAACTGTATGCCATATCTTATTTTTAAAACTGCACAAACAGCTACAGAAACTAACATATTTAATTATAGCTACATTTAAACTAGTTATGAATAAATAACTATACCAGAGTCTTACCAGCTAAAGACTCAACACAAAGACATGGATTATCTGTCTGAAATGTAATTTAACTGTGAGGGTCATTAAAACCTTGCAATGAGTATAGCTGTACCTTAATGTTATTTTGTTTTAGTAATTATTGGCCAGACCTTTTTCCTTTGTTCTATTATTCTTGTAGAATAATCATTATCAAAGCTTATCAGGCTTTGATTGTATCTTCAAGCAGATTTTAAGTTTAGTTCCTTGTCCAGGAATGAAAGAAACTTTATGACTATTGATCTAGGTGAAGTATTTGTTGAGTTGGAAGCAGGATTCCTTAGAGCTCTGTGTGCTCTCTCATTTCCATAGGAGGAACTTTCTTTCAAGTCTAAAAAGTCAGGAATCCAAGTAGTTAAAAATGAAATAATGTCATCACCCTCAGTGTTCTTAGGCAATTCGAAGATCCTAATGTTATTCCTCCTTTCCCTGTTTTCCAAGTCATCTACTTTTTTAAGCAGCCAAGCATTTTGATTAAGCAGGTATTCTTTTTATGGCTCTTCATCCTTAAGTCTACCTTCAATGTCATTTAGAGATGTCTCTATGTAGGTTATTTTTGTTTGGTGTTGTTGTAAAAGTTCCTTGAGAGTATCAGCCAGTTTTTGAGAATTTAATTTGAGATTTTATAAGTCATCTTTAAAACCATTCATTTTGATTGAAAGTTCCTGTAAGGTAGTTGCCATTAATTGTTCTCTCTTTAGAGCAGCATCTAGATGAGAATTCCTTGAGTTGTTCATTTTCAATAAGTCAAATATCTCCAAGTTTCTTTGACAGGACTTTTTTTTATATAACCCTACCAAACTGGATAATTATATAGATTAAATGTTTATCTGTAGCATTTTGACCATTTTCCTACAAAAATAATAAAATTTCCCTTTATTATTTTACTAGTTTATGGAGCTCTAAAATTTCACTGCTCTCAGCTGGCCATCTAGGCTCCGCCCCCTAAGTCTTGATTTTTTGATGTATGGAAATGTGCAATTTCCTGTGATTCATTAAAAATATGTAGGTCTGGATTCTGACGGTATCATGTTCAACATTTTGCAAGCATGTGATGCATGTTATAACATTGTAGTACCGAGTAGCAAGGTGTAATGGTAGAAAAAATTTACATAATTCAGTACGGCAGCATGATGGAACAATCAATAATGTCTCTGCCTCACTAATATACAATTACGAGGTCAGCCCTGCTCTCTAGTTTTTGCTGTTATGATTATTCTTTGTGGGTTTCTTTCCCAATTCCAAAATCGTTCAAACTTGAACATGCATTATATGCTGTTCCTGTGTATGGTACAGCAGAACTGTAATCTGCCAGAATGATAAGTTAACAGGGTAAATAATGAAATTCAGCATTCCCTGAATGAGTGTGAATGTGTGTTAGCAGTGTTTGTGTTAAGGTTAGATATAGTTGTATCTTTATGGTTAGTCTCATGGTTGGATGGGGGTTTAGCTTTAGAGTTGAAGTGAGTGTATGTGTGTATTATATATGTATAAAAGGCAAGACTTAAGGCATGGTAAAATTTTAGTAAGTGATTGAATTTGTAAAATTAATTAACATATCTATTACTCCCACTTTAAACGTAATGCTTAAACTAACACTATCCCTAAACAGGGTCTATGTTACATATTCAAACGCTTAAATGTTCAAATCTCTAAAGGTTGACCTTTAGAGATCGAACATTTAAATGTTCGAATATTGATAAAAATTAAAAAAAAAAAAACTAAAGGGTGTAAGCAGGGGGGCAAGCCCCACTGCACCCCCACACCCCCTGCTACTTAAATATACCAACTTCAAGATTGAGCTACAGTGTAGGGAATGGGAAATTTTCCATTCCCTCACTGTTGTGCACAGAAGTGAAACCTCAGAGTTGGTATATTTACGTAGCGGGGGAGGTGGGGGGTGCAGGGGGGCTTGCCCCCCTTCCTAAACCCTTTTCTTTTTTTTCTTATTTTTATTACTATTTGAACATTTAAATGTTTGATCTTCAAAGGGCGACCTTTAGAGAGTCGAACATTTAAGCATTCGAATATGTAAAATAGACCCCCTAAACACTACCCATAATGATTGACATTTGCCTTTGTATTTGTCGACATCTGTAATTGCAGTAATGTGTTGAACTCATTACTTTTCTTGAGTATTTCTGATTCAGTTATGTTTACTCAAACAAAAGAACTGTTAAAAAGACAGGTAAACTTTATCTGGGAAGAGACCTCCTTACACTAATCTTCTTCTTTCGGCTTTTCCTGATTAGGGGTCACCACAGCAGAGATCACTGTCTGTTCATGACTGGCAGTGGAGTTGCCAGCCTGGTGCCCAAACTTACACAGAAGGTACACACCTGCATGCACTCATGCCTAGGGACAATTTAGTGTGTCCAATCCACCTACAGCATGTCTTTGGGATGAAACCAGAGCAAACCCATGCAACCACAAGGAGGACATGCAGACTGCACACAGAAGGCACCCCAGCTGAGGATCGAACTGGAGAACCTCTTGCTGTAAGGCGGCAATGCTAACCGCTGCACCACCATGGCCCAGACCTCCTTAGACTAATAAAATTATTAAATGTTATCATGATTTAGAAAATTTAAATGCAAATAACAAATAAATGAGTAATTAGGCTCAATAAAAAGAGGTGCAACCCAATTCCACTATCAAGTACCTGCTTTGTATTCAACACCAAGAAGGGAACATCGAATGGACAAAACCACTGATTGATAACAGTCAGTCACTGCTCAGCCAATCATTGAAAGGAGACAATCATTGCTTAGCTAGACTGAGAGCTAGGAATACAGAATACAGTATTAAATCTGCTAGCCAAGTTGGTGGTAGGAAGGTGGGGGGGCCGAAGGACCAGCCTGTAAGAATACACTCATAATGAATAAATGTGATGTCTGATGAATGTGGTGCAGGTGAAACATAAATTGGGCCAGGTGACAGGGGAGGACTTTTTTAAGTTAAAATACATGCATGAAGAGTCACAAAAGGGTTGCTAAAATATTTCTGAAAAAAAAAAATCAGAGCTGCTTGGAATGCATTTCTTTATATAAAAGATTTTCAAGGTGATGCTGCAAAGTGCACAAAAATTATGATTAAGACAGAATGAAAACCGGGGAACAAAGAATAAACAATGGAGAGAAAAAATAATGAAACTCAGACCTAATAATAACAACAGGGCTTTCTTTTCCAAATTGATTTTTCTTCTGAATATCTACAGATACTTAGGTTTTATATGTAAAAATACAACATGTACTATATACTATATAAATTCATACATAGAAAGTCTTAGCTAATGTGTGATAGGAACATATTTACCAGACAACTAAAATAACTTGTGTAATACCAAACCAGTAACTACAAATAATCCTGTCAAAAGAGTATCATTTTTGTGAAAAAGTAAGTGCTCATGTATCCCTGTGAAATATTAACCCCCACTAATAAAAAAAAATAACTTACATGACTTAAATTGTGGAAACATAGCCCATTTTTTCTTTAAAACTTTTGTTTCCAAATGGACTGGATAATAAATTGAATGTGACATATTTAATTTAACATTGTCAAGTACATCTATTTATGGTTTTTGGATTCATGGCCTGTTTGAACATGTTAGTTTCTCACTGATCAGTATTTCTCATGTCTTCCTAAAATAAGATATCTGCTCTTGTTTGGATTTAAAAAAATGGAAGGCAAATGTGCTGCATAAGTAGTTTTTTTTATTCTAGTAAATAAAAGTTATATTATATTTAATGCAGCTCTGTGGACTGCAATCTGCATTACTGCCTCTAAATCCTTTGGTATCGAGATAATGTGTACTGCATACATGCATATTGATAAATCGACAGATATAGCTATAGCTATAGCTATAGCTATATATATAGATATAGATATAGATATAGATATAGATATATGGGTGTATTCATATACATTAACTCCTCACTTGTCTACAGGAAAACAGTGTTTAATACTTAATAAATAAGCACCTATTCAGGCATGTCTAAAGGTCAGCTCCTGGTGTTTTCTCCTGTCTACCTGATGAATCTGGGCATCTTGGGACAATGCAGCAATTGCCTCATGTACACAGACAACCCTCTCCTCCTACCACCCAACACTATCACCTGTGAGAGATGCACTTATATAGCCAAACTGGAAGCAAAGCTCTCTTCACCAAAGCCTGGCCTAGACAATCAAGAGGAGAAGGTAAACACTTGCACCGCATCACACTCATCACATAGTCCCTCAAAACCTACACCACCAAAACACACACACAGAACCCCAAAACACACACCTACATTCACGGAGGTTCTCAGGACAAATCTGCCCAAACAACAGAGACCTCCAAAGCAGAAATGCAAGCAACCTCCACCCCCCAACACAACCCAAATGACATATAGCCCACATACTCAGTGTGCCACTCAACTACAGCCCATAAGGCATAACGTACCCAACACTCTAGTCATAGGTGACTCTATAGTCAGGCACACTGATGTTCCACTCACCAGGCTAAACAAGGAAAAAGTTACTGTCAGCTGCCTGTCAGGTGCCAGGATTTGCCACATAACACATGCATTCAGGTCACTCCACAACAAGTACAAATATGACTCTGTCATTGCCCATGTTGGTGTGAATGACCTGAGACGTACCTCCCTGGACTACATGAGAACAGACATGGAGGAGCTCTCTAATCTTGTAGCCCAGGCTGGTATGACCCTAGCCCTGAGTAGCATCCTGCCATCACCCAGAATGACACCACAGTACAAGGACAAAATGATTGACTTTAACAACTGACTAAGCTTCTGGTGTCATTCTAAGGGAATCCAGTATCTGTCTGCCTGGGATGACATGATCGACAGACCACGCTGCTTTGCCAGAGATGGCATGCACCTGTCGCCCTTGGGATTCCAGATACTGGCAAAGGCTCTTGCCACCCCTATAGTGCCTTTTTTAGGCAAGGTTCAAATGACAAATTCACCACTGTAACAGGTGCAAGCAAGCAAAATCTGATGGTAATGTTACTCAATGCTAGAAGTCTAAACCTCAAAATGCACTCCTTAAAATGGAGAACATTGACATCTGTGCAGTGACAGAGAGCTGGTTCAAAGCTCCAGAGAGCACCCCGGCATTACCAGGCTATAATTCATGCCAAACCTTTTGGCCACCTATCCCAGATGGAGGCGTGTCCATATTCATTAAGGATATCCACACCTCCAAGCTAGTTGCTCAGCATAATGCATCCGAGATTATCCAAGTTCAACTAACTCTGGGCAAAACTGCAATCCAGATTGTAGCTTGCTACAGACCCCCCCACCATGCCCCAGGATTCCCACTCCTCTTTTCTTGATATACTGGAAAATATTAAGGTACAACTCAACACTCTAATAATGGGTGATTTCAACTACCCTACCATTAACTGGGAAAACTACTCATGTACCAACTCTTTTGCTCAACGTTTTCTGGAAATCATCAATTCCAACGCTTTGGATCAACTTATCCACACCCCCACCAGGGGCAGCAATATCCTAGACCTGGTCATCACCAACATCGGTGACCGGTGTTCCACACCAGAGGTCAGCTCCTCGTTGGTCAGATCACCCTAGACATCCACATCCCGCTCCCACCCCCATTAGGAAAACAACCGTAAAAAATGTCTCCAAAGCCAACTTCATGCTTCTTAAGACAGAAGTGGCAAACTTCACAACACCCATGCAGATGGACAATAGAGGTACGACTGCTGAATCCTACACAAATGCACTTTATAAGCACTTACACGAGTGCATGGATCATGCTGTCCCTAACAGAACCAAGATGCTATCCTCCAAAAAAGGAAGCCAATCTGGTGGTCTTCTGCCATAAACAAACTCTACAACAGAAGAAAGAAACTGTTGCAAAAAAGAGTAAAATCCCATGATTGGAGGAACTCCCTGGTCAGCCTCAGTAAGAAGCTGAGATCCCTCATAAAATCCTCCAAAGCTAGTTATGAAAACAAAATTGCCACTGATTCTAAAGACAACCACAAAGCATTCTATAGCTATGTCAAAAATCTCAATGGCAACACTCAGATCTGCTCTGAGTTACAAGCCAATGACACTAAATATACAGAACCAACTGATATTGCCAACATCCTGGCAGATAAGGTTCAGTGCTAACTTTACCCCCCCCCCTCACCCCCTAAAGGGCCCATCTTTATACCGGAAGAATGCAAAGTTCCTGTAATCACGGCTGCACAGGTAAAAACTTCACTCTCCAAAGCCAAGAACACAGCATCCATGGGACCTGACAAAATCCCAGGCTGCCTTATACATGAACTACAGAATGAACTGGTACCCCACCTAAGTACCATGTTCAATCATAGCCTCACCTCAGGCTTTGTGCCCATTGAATGGTGCACTGCGACAGTTATCCCACTCCACAAAGGGGGGGGGGCACAAAAGACCCCAGGAACTACCGCCCCATTAGCCTGATGAGCTTTGTCTGCAAGGCCATGGAACGTATCATCATGGAACTCATAAACAAAGACATTGGAGATCTCCAAACTCTGGACCCCACACAGTTTGGGTTTGTAAAAGGCACATCATGTCTCCTAAATCTGATAGACTTCTTTAAAGTAGTCACCAAAGCCACAGATGAGGGAAAGGTGGTTCACACAGCCTATCTAGATCTTGCCAAGGCATTCAACACCATCCCCCACTATGGAATTATAGATAAACTCAATAAACTAGGTATAAATCCCTATGTTACAAGATGGGTTGCCAACTGGCTTACTGAAAGAACCCACACCATGAAAGTAGCAGACTCCAAATCAGACTTCAGACCAGTGACAAGTGGAGTACCACAGGGTTCAGTCCTGGGTCCTCTCCTGTTTGGTATCTACTTCTCTGAAGTACAGGCTAACACAGAAGGTCTTTGGCTAACTAAATTCGCATATGACTGCAAACTAGGAGCCATAATTGAAACTCCTAACTATGTGGACATCCTACAAAAGGGCCTCACTGTGACAGATGCCTGGTGTCAAAGACATGGTCTCAAGCTCAATGCCAAAGAGTACATTGTCATCCCCTTTGGTAAAAACTCTGTACCCATGAACTACCACATAGGCGGTAGTCTACTTAACACCAAAAGTGTGATAAAGAACCTTGGGACACAGGTGGACAGTAGTCTCTCCTTTGATAATCACATCGCCACAGTCGTCAGGAAATCCTTCTATGTGGCACACCTCATCACAAAAGGTTTCTCATCCAAAAAAAAAGAGGTCATTGCTCCCCTCTACTCAACACTCATTAGATCCATTATAGAGTACAATGCCCCTTTTGGTATGAACCTCACAAGACATCTACAACAACTGGAAAGGCCACAAAAATACCTCACAAAGAGGATTACTGGCCTCAAACAGATGCCTTACGCAGACCGTCTCAAAAAACTCCAACTTTACTCAGTCGCATATCGCCTACTCAGAGGCGATCTCTGCCTAACATACAAAGCTATGTCTAACCCAGAGCTGTTGGAATATGCTCCACTTAAAGAAATCCCGATCCCTCCGAGCTACACGCTCTAGGGACCTAAACCTTGTCACCACAATATACAGAACATGCTGGAGGGATAGATTCCTGTCCCAGAGACTTCCCATACTCTGGAACAGACTACCTAGCTATGTCAAACAGAGCTCCTCATTAGCACTCTTCAAGAAAAATTTTGATGATTGGATGGGTAATAGGAAATGCACCCCGGGGATCAGTTCTGTGGTTCTGCTTGACAGGGGCACAGGAAAATAATTTTCTTGGGTGGCAAAAACCAGGGTACCTTTTTGGCTAGGCTTGTATAGGCCCTAGGGCCAATAGCCTAGTACCTACCCATGAACCTATGAACCTATGAACCATCCTGTGCCACACAGCTCCTTCTAATTATATATACTAACTCCGAGATTGCACAAACATGTGGTAAGGGCATATTCCTCAACCCCAGGAATTGTTCAGTCTCAGACAGTTGTCAACCACCTATTTAGCTGATCATAAATGGTTGACTAAGTAGCTGTTGAAGAAACACACACTTGAATACAATGGAGCCCATATATATGTATGTAAATATATATATATATATATATATATATATATATATATATATATATATATATATAGATAGATATAGATATAGATATATATATATATATATATATATATATATATATATATATATATATATGTACACACATATATATATATATATATATATATATATATATATATATATGGATGGGTCTTCCTGACATTGCCGACAGTCCAGAATGCCGACAACTATATGGCTGACACCATAAAATCGACATTCTGACTGCCAACAATACAGAACCGGCATTTCATTATAGTAGGGAATGGAAAGATTTCCATTCCTGCACTGTAGTGCGATCTCTGAGTTGGTATATTAAAGTTACGAGGGGGTGGGGGGTGGAGCCTCCCACTGGGAGTGCAGGAGGATGTAGCCCCCCCTGCTAGCAATTGAAAGGAAATTTTATTTTCCTTTTTCATGGTCTACTTACAATGTCGAGAATTTGGATGTCAGTCATATGGTTGTCGGCATTCTGAAATTTCGACATTGTGAAGTAGATCCATATATATATATATATATATATATATATATATATATATATATATATATATATATATATATATATATATATATATATATATGCACACGCACACACATACACACATACATCTACATACATACGTACATACACAAATCACTTATGATGTCTTAAATGGGATTAAGATAACTGGGATTATAAAATGTGTGAATTATCTTCTGGTATGGCAGATTATAGACACTAAGGTTTCTACTTCTGTATTTGTAGTTAACAAGTTATTTTTGTTCATGGTTAATAGGTGGATTTGTATGCATTGTACTGTTAACACTGTACCCAGCACCTGCCTCCTGATACAGTAATTATATATAAAAAAATCAAAGCCTTGCAGGCATTACATTGAATAATCCTAAATCCATGCTTCCAGCAAGGGTTCAATGATGCAGACTTCATTTACAAGTATACAACTTTTACCATTCATTTTTTAAGAGGATGGTGAATCCCAGCATATTTAAGTCCAGAAACTCATAAAAAAACTCTCAACAAGACTACAGAATTTTTGTAATGATACTACATTATAGGAATTTTCTTAAGTAGAAGAGTACATGTAAAGCACTCACTTAAAAAGATAACTAGGATGAAATTAAAAGAAAACACTGCACTTCAGAACAGTGTTTGTAATACCATAAGGATACTGCACCATATGCCTGTCTTCTAAAAAGTGAGCAAACATTAGTCCCTGATTGCAATTCCATTTTCATAAGTTCACATTCAATAATTTCAACTTAAAAAAATGATAATGTTCACCCTATGTTGGGAGGGTGGTCTAATGGTTAAGGTGTTTGCCTTACAAACACAAGGTGTAGGGTTTGAGTCTCACAAGGGATAATTGACTAGGCTTAAAATGGCTCACAAGGGCAGTTAGCCTAGTACTAATCTATGAACCTAATCTATAAAGACAGAAGCATTAAGAGACAAGCACTGCTTACAGAGTCAATCTGCTCTGCCACATAGCTGCCTAGTAGGTCATGCTGACACACCAGTTAATGGCCCTGAATCCTGGCACCTAGTAAATAATTAAGTGCTGAATTTTATGACTATTACACACTTGTAGGTATCTATGTATCATTAAATCCAGAACCAGGGACTGCCACTGCATCTGAAGCATCTGAAGCATTAGTACTGGGCAAAGTATTTTCTTTGGTATAATTATTGCTTTTGTTTAGTACATTACAGATACTGATATGATAATGACCTTCTGTTTAATTACAGCCAATTAAATACTTTGGCAAACTAGACAATTATCACTCACAATGATTGTATCACGACTTCAGCTGAATGGAGTTACTGAAAGATTCTTGGGGACTTTCAGCAAAGCATGAAGTTTCTGCTACCGAGTGCAACTTTCTAGTGATATCTACATACTTTTCTGAGTGCAACATTTACTATTCATTACAGAACATCCTTATGCAGAACATGAAATGAAATATCTTCTCAAGAAAGAAAACCCTTATTAAACATCAAACAGATACAACCTACTAAGGGATGATGCCAAAGCACAATTCAAAATGACAATATAGGACAACTGCTGATGTACAACCCAGGGAATAAAAGATGGTGTCTCTGTATTAGGTAATGACAACATAATAATTGTTCTTTATATGAACTACTTTGCAAAGTTACACATGCAAAAGTACCAACAATTACTGCTATTTGAAATTACTATGAGGGCAAAAAAAAATGCTTCAGAATTCAAAACAGTTTAGCTACTCAACATGTTAGCAGTAATTTTGGTCCTGATGATGAATAACTATGATGCTTCAATAAATCACAACTTATCAAGGTATCCATGCCAGAAAAATATGCAAGCCTTAGATTGCCTTCATATTAAATTTGTGTTTCTGAAATGTGATGAAGTCTTTATTTGAATTTACCACTGAAGAAGTATTTCTTAAAACTGGGGGATAATCTAATACATGAAATGGTTTAATCATGACAGCTGGCAAGATACAGGTTATTACTTTCTGGGTGCTCATAGAAGATGTAGCTTCCCTACTGTGTCTTTACACTCAATTCTGTAAACATCTATAGACATTCATCAGTATTAATGAATGAGTTCTCAGGACTTATTGGGACTGATATGACATTCTGG
The DNA here is from genome assembly GCF_019279795.1 of Protopterus annectens. Taxonomy (NCBI): domain Eukaryota; kingdom Metazoa; phylum Chordata; order Ceratodontiformes; family Protopteridae; genus Protopterus; species Protopterus annectens. The sequence goes on from NC_056739.1 coordinate 231,649,297, forward strand.
TTCTCATATTCTCTTCAATGATTTTTATTCTGGCAAATGTATTACTGGTTTAAAAACATGATTTTGAAATCAATGCAGTGTATCTTGTATTTCTTGACAATATTTTTATTTGCAAGAGTGGCACAAAGCCGCATGGTCTGGTTTATAAATTTCTGCATCATCACTTTACTAAGTAAGACACCATTTGTTTGATCTAGACTGCATTAATGAAAGCGATTATCCATAGTGTTACACTTGTATGGTGTGCGTTACAATAATCATTTGAGCAGTGTTAGCAGGCAAAGCTTAAATAAACACATGCAGTAATGTCACAACCTCATACCTGCTCAAAGTTTCCATTTTGGTTGCCTAGTATTTTCCATGTGAAAGAAGCACATCAGAACAAACAATATAAGGCACTACACATCTATATTAACTGGAGCACTAACTGTATAATGAGATATGGAAATAACATAGAACATTATACTAGAATAATATATGCTGAAACAGACAAGCAAATTCAAAATATCAGAAGACTTTATAAAGCCAGTTTCAAGCATGAACACTTTTGGACAACTCAAATACCCAGATAAAACTATAGCATGCAGTGCCACTTGGTGTAGATCTGTGTCACGTACAGAAATTATGTCTATCCAAGCACTTGACCTGTGAAAGGAAAGGCACAACGGTAGCATGGCTCTGCTGAATTTCAGTACCCAGAAACTCAGCCAAGTAAATAGTTCATCAAAATGAGCGATATCAAAACCAACTGATTCTCTCATGTAAAGCCTTAAAATGTTAGTTGCCCACTACACAGTATTTCTGTTTTAGCAGAAATGGGGACAGAACTCTAAATGTAACAGTTAAAGAGTGCAGATGTGTTCCACTGCTACATGCAAAAGCTGAAACAGCATGTAAACACAACAGGGAAATAATGGTGTGTGTGTGTGTGTGTGTGTGTGTGTGTGTGTGTGTGTGTGTGTGTGTGTGTGTGTGTGTGTGTGTGTGTGTGTGTGTTTGAGAGATGGGCGGTTGGGCACATAAACAGTTTCTAGAAGTAGGCAAACAGCAAGTGTAAGGCACGTGACAAGTATACTGCTGAGAAACTTAGGTTAAATAATTTGACAGCCCAGTGTCACATACCATACTTCATGCTGATTTGGGTTGTCATACATATCAGAAGCTTACATTAAATAATTTGACATTCCCGTGCCACATATCATACTCCATGCTGGTTTGGGGTGGTATGCATATCAGAAGTTTACATTAAATAATTTGACAGCTCAGTGTCACATATCATACTCCATGCTGGTTTAGGGTGGTATGCATTTCAGAAGTTTACATTAAATAATTTGACATTCCCGTGCCATATATCATACTCCATGTTGGTTTGGGGTGGTATGCATATCAGAAGTTTACATTAAATAATTTGACAGCTCAGTGTCACATATCATACTCCGTGCTGGTTTAGGGTGGTATGCATAAGGGAAATGTCAGTGCATCACAGCCAATGCAGTAGTTTTATCAGTGTCCAGTGTACAAGGATACAACTGTTACTGACAGACCACAACAGACATACTTGGGGAAAAAAGTTGTATTTATCAAGTGCTTAACATAAGAAAATAGTGGCAATGATAAAAGAAGCATCAATTGGCTAAACACAAGCAGCAGCAAAGGAATGTATGTGCCATGCATAAAACTGCTATAAAATAGCACCAACAAAGCATATGCCATGCATAACACAGGCAACAGTATATGATGAACAAGCTGCATGAATGAACAGCACTAGAATGACAGAAACATCAGTCACATTGCTGGATGAAATATTTGTGTCAAATTCAAAACAATAAACATGCATCTTGCAGACACTATAGTGTAGAACTTTGTTCTGCCAGTATGACATGACAGCAAGAGGAGAAGGCAAAACACACTATAGAAAATCATGAAGTTATCAATTCCTGTACTATAAAATATAACAGGGATGGTACAATACATTTTGAGAGCAAACGTGTACTGGGTCAGAATGGTACATAGCCAGTGGCAGAGGTGAGTGCTGGTGCATCCAAGTCTCACAGTTCCTCAGGATACTGAACCTGCAGCTTGACAAAGCATAGAGTAGCAAATGTGGTACTGCTTTCCATAAGCATTAGCAAAGAATCAGCAAGCCAATAGTTGAAACCTACAAGCTGCCCCAAACAGAGGCTAGCTTTTACTAAAAAAAAAAAAAATCTTTCAAACAGTTGCACAAGGCAGACCCTCTTTCTCCAGACATCTTGGATCATGGATCTTTCAGCCAGCTCTTTCTTTTCTGAAGAAACAAATCAAAACAAAAAATTAATCTGTAGCCAGAAAGCTGTGAATATAGACAAAAAGAAACAATATAAACAATCAAGAATGCATACTTCTTTTCACAGCATATGAGGACTAATTAATCTTGGTTGTATCCGTAGTACTTCAAAAGGCAGGCTAGAAATTACATGTAGCCAGTTTTCTGCTGCAGTCAGTCAAAATTGGCAGCTATAACTAGGAACTTTTACAATTTGCAGACTTCGCAATTTTTTCAAACCAGTAGCACATGTATACTGATTCACTTTACTGGTCCATTCTCTTGCTGATCATTAACATAATTATCATTGAATGTAAAGCACATAAGTATTGTACTTAGTTCAGAAAATTCCAGTTATCTGTGCTGACCTCTTGCCAAACATTGCAAACTGCGAGCAACGTCAAAACATCTTTAAATACAGTATTTACTATTCTTCACCGTTGTGTAAAGTAAATGCACCATTTAAACTTAGTCGTCTTTAAGAAAGTCTTGATTTTTAAAGAATGGAAATGTGTAATTTCCTCTGATTCACTAAAAATATGTAGGTCTGCATTTTAACTGCATTATGTTCCACATTTTGCAAGCATGTGCTGCATGTTATAATAATCTAGTACCGAGCAGCACAGTGTAATACTAGAAACAAATTGATATAATTCAGTACAGCAGCATGATGGAACAGTGGAAAAGGTTTCTGCCTCACTAATATATAATTATGAGGTCAGCCCTTCTCTCCAGTGTTTGCTGTTATGATTATTCTTTGTGCTATCAGGTTTCTTTCCCACTTCCAAAATGATGCAGACTTGAGCTAGCATTCTAAGCTGTGTCTGTGTATGGTACATCAGAACTGTAAACATTCAGAATGATAAGCTAACAGGGTAAATAATGTTGTCCCAATCCCCTTCAATAAACACTTCACAACAAATGATATTTGACGACCTTTATTAAATTTCCATAAAATAGCTTTGTTCACCAAATTCATTAATTACAACTATTCATAATATAATTGATTCTAAACACAGCATCACATCCTTGTAACGGTAATCAGGGCAGTGTACCTACTCACCCTGCCCCAGTAAGCAGCGTCCATACCTCTGCTCACTTACTTTACTTATGAAGCACCATCCTTGTAATGTTCATCAGGGCAGCACACCTACTCACCCTGCCTAACAAGCAGGGTCCATACCTCTGCTTACTTACTTTACTGAAGAAGCAGCGTCCCGTCTCACTTCACACACCATTCATTGAATTACCTTTCACCAAATAAGCAGCATCCTTACCTCAGCTTGCTTATCTATTCAGCAAGCTTCCGCCCACTACTCATTTTCTTTTCCCCAAATCCTTGAAATGAACATCCAGACACCAGAGGGGGGACAGAAGAGGGCAAGCCTATCCCTCTTCTCTGCCAACCAGCCTGACCAGGCTGTTCCCCCTCCCTTCTACCCAAAATTGTTAAACCCACTACTTCCCATAAAGGGAAGGGTCAAGCCAAACATCATTCAATGTACCCATCATCTGTAAAGCACCTTAGAATCCCGTTATAAACCCACCTTGCCATACCATTACTGAAACACACCCTAATGAACCTAAATAAAGTAGGATTACCGTGACCCCACTGTACCACCGGAATATCCACACCAAGAGAATACAAACCCTTTTAGCCCATTACCGTAGGGAATAGTCTAACTCCAAAACTTTAATGTCCTAAACTTAGATGGCAGAAAACCAGCACCCCTTGACCTAGTTCCTGAAAACTCGCCTGTGCTCAGCAAAGAAGTATTCTATGTGCCCAGACATAAACACCTCCAATTCACTCATTACCAAACCATTCTTAACCCCTATTTGACCCTAGCCTTTCCCCTCGAAAGCTGTCTTTCTTTATGTTACCTATACCACTAGTAGGTAATTAGGACCTGTCCTACAGCTGCCTTATCCTGCAACCAAGCTTCCTTTAAATCTTCTTTTTTTTTTTTTTTTTTTTTTTTAAAACAAGTTTATTGTTTTTAACATACAAAAGAAATATCATAACAATTTTATACAAGTAATTAAAATAGATATGATTATAACATTCAACAAAACAACCAAAGTATTTACAAAGACATCCACTACAATCAGATCAATTAATTAAACTAAAATACCATGCTATTGAAGTTAAGATTTTTTTAACAAGTTTTGTAAATTATCCCATACAATATAATAAGATGTTTTTCTAGTAGTTCTTGACTTTACTGTATTCAATTCCATATGGCACACTATATTCATAACATTTTTAAATTCATTGAACTAAGGAGGTGTATCTGAAATCCAATTTCTGGTTATTATTTTTCTAGCCACTGCTAGAATAGACCATAACAAGGGAAGCTTAACCTTTTTAACACTTTGAGGTACAGGTGTGTTGAATAATATAAGAGATTTAGAAATAATAAAATTATCTGTAAAAAGAGCCTGCAAAAATTCATTAATTGACTTCCAATATTCTTTCAATTTTATACAGTCATAAAACATATGAGCCCAGTCAGCATTAATTTCTACATTACATCTTTTACATAGATTATCTTTATTATTTATTTTATTCATCATCAAAGGTGTATAAAAGGATCTATGTAAAAATGTCCATGTAAAAAGTCTCCAGACAATGGAAGACGTAGTTTTATAGGCAGATTCTAATATGTATTGTTTATCTTGTAGATTTGGTGGGTCACCATTAATGGAAGTGAAATAATTCCAGTAGGTATCTACACTGTAAAAAGTTTCTTGTCTGATAATTTTATGTATGTATGAAAGCTTACCTTTATCAGAAACTTTATGTTGTAAATTTAATATCAAGTAATCAATCAGTGTTGGGATAGATTCTTTAACTGTTATAGACATTAGATCTATTTTATCAATGAGATGTTGTCTAAAGGTCTGAACCTCTAACCAGCAAGTTTCTCTTAGATCAAATTATTGTTTTAAGAAATCTAGATTTTTAACTTTATTATCAGATATCAACTGATACCAGTACTTTAGATCATTATCTATAGCTAAATGAGTTCCTTCAGAAGTGGATGACAAAAGCATACCCCTAGTATACATTATAGGGAATATAATAAAATTCCATTCCCTATATTTAGGATGCATGAATATAAAGTTACGATAGCTAATAATAATGTTTAATGGGTAACTAACTAAATGTTTAGGTGTAATAGGTGAAGTACAAAATTCCTTTAGTAACCATAACATGGAGTTATTTACAATCATATTTTTATGTGTTAAGCAGATTTTCATGAAGTGAATACTAATTAGCTCCCAGTAATCTTTCCATTTTGCAATATATGACTGATCTATTAATAAAGTAATAACTTTTACAATAGAAGAGATAGTATATAAATTAAAGTCTGGAAAAGAAATACCCCCTTGAGACCAGCTATTAATATGTTTCTTTAATGCAATCCTAGGTCTATTAGGTGCCCATAGGAAATTTAACATTAGTGTATTCAATTTCTTGATAATTATTTTTGTAGGTGGGAGTATTATTGATTGTATTAAGTATAATATCTTGGGGAATATTATCATTTTAATAATTGTGAGTCTCTCTTCCATAGTAAAAAACATATTATTCCAGGTATTGAAAAGATTTTGTATATTAAGAAGACAGGTATTATAATTATTATGTATAACAGATTTAATATCTTTAGATAATATTATACCTAGATAATTTAGTAAAATCACTAATGAGAACATTTTTTCGTGTATATATAGGTAGTATTTTAGTTTTTTCTTCATTGAATATTAAACCAGAAATACTTTTAAAATTCATCATTTTATCAAATAGAGACTGCATAGAAGAATTAGATCCTGCTGATGTAATTAGAACATCATCTGCAAAAAGTTGAATTTTAGATGTTGTATTTTCATCTATTTCAAATCCCTCTGTCAGTACTGTTTCTGATCAAATTAGCCCAAGGCTCCATTATTAAAGTGAATAATAGTGGAGAGAGTGGACACCCTTGTTTTGTACCTTTAAAATGGGTATTTTTTGTGAGACATATGTTCCTACCTTAATATAAGCCAATGTTCCTTTGTATAGATGTTCAATTAGATTTACAAATGCATCTGAGAAGTTTGTTCACTTCAGTAAGGTAAACAGGTAGTCCCAACTTACTGAATCAAATGCTGAACTTATATCAAGACTAATAAGTGTTAAATCTTTCTTTTTCCTTTTTGCAAAATCAATTAATGTTAGAGTTCTCCTTATATTATCAAAAGTATTTCTATTTACAATGAAGCCTGTCTGATCTATATCTATAATGCCAGGGATGATTGTCTTCAATCTATCAGCAAAAATACTCATAAACATTTTATAATCAACATTAAGTAATGAGATAGGTCGATATTAAGTACATCTAGTTGGATCTTTATTAGGTTTTAAAATTGGCGAAATAAATGTATATTGCCAAGATGGGGGGATTATTAGCTCATTTTGGGCCAAAATAAAAACCTTATGAATTAATGAGTATGTACTTTTAGAAAGGATTTTATATATCTCTGGTATAATACCATCATTACCTGGTGCTTTGTTTGATTTAAGCTTGTTTATTTGTGTAACAACCTCTGTATATGAAATACTTTTATCCAATAGTTTAGTCTGTTGTTTATTAAGCTTTTTATTCATGTTTGTGGTTATAAATTCCTTTATTTTATCTTTAGGTTCCATGCTAATGTTATTATGATTAATTTTGTGAAAGTGATTTCTAAATTCATCTAGTATTTCTGGTAGACTAGAAACATTCTTCTTTCCTTAGAGAAAAGATTTCTTTGATATGATTTTGTTTATTCAACCTTTTTGTTTTATTTTTAAGTCTATGTAAGTATTTGGGGCTTATTGAGTAAGACAAAAACTTGTATTTCTCTAAAGTTATTTTAACTTTATGAGTTAAAATTTCTTTGTATTTCTCATTTAGTTTGTTTATTTCTTCAATTACTTTCTTATCCATAATATTTTCTTTATTATTATGTTTATAAGAGTCTAGTTTACTTTGAATATCTAACAATTCCTTATCCCTAGATTTCCTTTTATTATTATACCATCTGAAACTTTGTCCATATAGATATGATTTTAAAGCATCCCAAACATAAACAATGGAGACTTCAGGAGTATTATTTATGTCTAGAAAATGTTGTACTTCTGAAAGTATATATTCTTTATAGTCTTTTAGTTGAGTTAAGTATGCTGGTATCCTTTTGATCTGAACATTGTGAGTATTTTTTATCATGAACTCAAAAACAATTGAATTATGATCAGATATAGGACATGAAATGATTTTAGAATTAATTAATTCTGTTACCATCTGGTTAGAAATAAAGACTCTATCTATTTTTGAATACGTTTTGTATCTGTTAGAAAAAAAGGTGTATGGTAATGATTTTGAGTCTATCTGAGTATTAATATCATTTAAATGATAAGAATTAGCAAAATCCTTTAAATGTTTTGCATTAGATGTAATTTTCCTTTTTCCTGTAGTGGTAGTGTCACTTTCATGTAGTATACAATTAAAATCACCAGCTAAAATAATATCTCCTATAGAGAATGATATGATCTTATCAAGATGGTATTTCACTGTATTAATACCAATTCCAGGTATCCAATATACATTAATTAATGTATAAGTCTTCCCATTAATTTGTATTGTAACCATACAAAACATTCCTTTATCATCTTGATAAGACTTAATAGTTTTAAGAATGGGCATACTTTTATTCCATAAAATAGCCACTCCTCTTTTTTTCTGAGTGTGCTCTGAACTAACCAATACTGTATATTTGTTTGTGGCTAGTTTATCAATATCTTTTTTCAAGAGATGTGTTTCTTGAAGGAAGACTAAGTTGGCCTTATGTAAATTAATGTATCTTATTAGGCTTGCCCTTTTACATGGATTATTCAGTCCATTAATGTTTAAAGAAATTCCTTTTAGATAAGTCATTTGGCATTTTTAAAACATAAAAAACTTATGATCAAAATAACAATTGACAAAATAAGTAATGTTATACCTCCTCCTTTAGGTGTGCCTTTAAATATAGCTGTGTTTATTGAATCTCTTATGGGATTTTGTATAAGATTCAATTTTGTTTGTAGTGACAATGAACTTACAAAATGTATTGTGGATGTCAGAACTATATGCATACAACAGTGAACAAGAGAAAATGATGTAAGGATTAAACCTTGCACCCAGCCTGGAGTTAAAAACTCCAACTTAGAGTAGTACATACTACTCAAGTTAACCCCCTACCCTAAGCAGCAGTACCTCAGCTACCACCTTATCAATTTAATACTAGTTATATTTAACTTAAATTAACAACTTTCAATTAGATTATCTGGTAAGACAAAACTACACATTTGATAAAACAGCATCATATAAACTAAGAGAAACTTTTTAAAAAACTATTCATACTACTATATACATCTATTTAATATAATACATTTATATTCAAGTAGCATTCAAATAAACTTGATATTAGGAACCAAGAAGAGAGAGAGAAATAAAAGACGTGAGAGAGGGAGAGAGAGTGAAAGAAAGAGAGAGGAAAAAAAAAAGGAAGGGCATATTTACATATTAATTTATTCAAAGTTTGTAAAAATAAGTTCTAATGTTCATTTAAATCAATAGCTTTGGCTAATATGGTTCAGACATTACATATATTAAGATGTATCTATTTTCTGTCATGTAAATGCAGTTAACAGCTTCCAAAAGACTTCAAATTACTTGTATCAGAGCTTTTTCTCATACTTATTATTGTCAGTAGAATAAAATATTAAATTTATAGAAATTGTTATAAATCATACTGCATAGTTATGTAAATTCTCAGAAACACTTGCATTATTGTGAAGAAAGCCATCTGTAATTTGTATATCTAAACTGCTGCTTTAAAATATATCACATGACAACTTCTTCCAGAATACAGTCATAAAATTATTTATGCTTGTCAATCAGATAAATCAAATGAATTATAGCACTGTATATGTTTAAATCATAAGTTTTTAACATACTTTAATATGCTGCAGTCAAGTAAACTTTCAAAAACACTTGTATAAATGTTTCACTTTCTATGCCTTCTAAAATATCACATTTGCTTACTATGAGAAACTGCATCATTTAAAATCATTATAACTTACATATTTTATAAATTATAACATAAATAATTAAGTAATTATATATAATAACTCACATTTAAATGTTAAAGAGTTCATTTTCCATCACAGAGTCGCATTTGCAGCAGTTCTACTTCCTGGTAGAGTGTTCTTCATGAATCTGCGATGTGTCAGTGTGAATTCTGGGGTCAAAGTTCAAATTGACTGCTTTCAGCTTCTCTGCATGAATTCTGAATGTTGAAGCTTTTAAAACAACTCGAGGACACTGTTCACGAGGTAACCCATATCCCAGATTGTCTCCCTTAACATTTTGGCGGGAATTTTGTTAAAAACAAGTGACTGACATTCATTTAGCAGTATAAATGAAGCTAAACATAACAAAACCTTCGCAAAGTATTGTACAAGTTATTACAGCCTCTATGAAAGTGAAACTAAGCCCAAAGTTATTAATATGTAATAGAACTCAATATTTTTTGCCCCAATTCAATTTTTATACAAATCTTATTATTTACTGTACCAGTATGATCAAAAGCATGTCTATATGTTAATATGAAAGAGAATAAAAAGAAAGAACAGAGAAAAGAAAAAAAAGAGAGTAGAAAATAAAAGAGAGCAAAAGCAGAGATAAAAAAATGTAAAGGGAAGCTATAAAAAGTATTTACAATGGAATATTACTTGCTGCTTATATTAATAAAGATGAAAATGAAACATACTATTTACTATTACTTAGTTCTAATTATTATTAATTAAAGCATGACAGATTATTTGTAAACAAGCATAAACAATATAATCAAGGAAGTATAATTAGCAATAGCATTTAAACAACATATAAACTTTTTTACTAGGAATAAATAAGTTATTATTCCATTTATCATATTTTCATTACACTTCTCTCCCTGCCCTCCCCCACCCCTTACCCAGTGCATAATCTAAACAGAATGTCATTGTTTAAAATAAAGAAAAGAAAAAAGAGAAAAAAATGTATCAAGTTACTAACCTTAATTCTCTTTTTCAGAAAGAGAAACATATTGAATGATAGCTTGTTATTAGTTCCTCAGATATTTTGACTGATTATGAAACAAAACATTTCTTTGCACACAGAAAATAACTTTGATTAAATCTTTTTCAGAATATTTGTGGCTTTCTGAAAATGCAGTAACCATATTTAAAAAGATTAATAATGAAAAAAAAAATAAAGAGAGAAAAAAAAGAAAAAAAACATAGAACAAGTTATTTGTTTTTTAGTCTCTTCTTCTTCTCTGAAGTCTTCCATGAAGTTTCAGTAGCCAACCTCTTTAATGAAGGACTAGCCCATTCCATTTCCTCTATTTTATCCAAAATCTTATTTTTTTTGATAAACAGCAATGCAGAGTCTAAGACATCAAAAATTTGTGGACCATCAGGAAGGAAGATTTTTAGCTTGGCAGGAAACATAAGGTAGGTTTTAAACTGTGCTTTTTTAAGCTCCCTTATTAATGGCAGAAAAACTTTTCTTTTAGTTATTACTAAAGAAGAATAGTCATTGTCAAAACGCACAGTTGTCTCATTGATTTTAACAGGAGCTTTAGCCCAAGCAGATTTAAGAACCATCTCTTTATCAAAAGATGATAGAAATCTAACTATAACTGATCCTTCCTTTAAATCTTCTAACTCCCCTGTAACAACACACCCAGTTTCTAAAACTACCCCAACACAGTCACCTACCTACCATGCTTTCTAAAACTCTATCTATAAAATTCACCCAAACCCCAAGTGAAATAATCCTTGTGCTATTCTGTAAAACCTTAACCTGGTATGTAACATAAACGCTACCTACTCAAGGGACAAATTTGTCACCCCAAAGATACCACCCATTAGGAACAAACTCCAGCATCCTTTCAAACACCTCATTGGCTCTTCCCCTGCATATGGTTCAAACAACTGGATGAGTGAATACAACCACCCCAAGGTTCCAAGAAAGCAAGGATTGAACTTTACTGGCTTGCAAGAGCCATAGGGCTGCAGCCTAATATGTTCCTGTGCTCCTATGAATGTCTTGCCTCTACACATCCCGTGGGATCCCCACACTCCCCATAAACCGTCCCCAACAGTTTTTCCCTTGGCCCCCCTACCTACCCCTTCCATACTTGCCGTCTATACCAACGCAATAATCAGCTCCCACTAATTAAACACAGAGCTCTAATACGCCTTACTAAGGTGATTACTCAGACTCTCCTTGTGCCCCATTCCAGTGGCAAGAACATCCATCCTATTAAAATATCACCTTTCAAATCCCCTTTTCAAGCCACCGCATGATGCCTTCTGCACTTCAGCAATTTCCGTCAGTAACTGTTGCCCACTTGTGCTCCCCATGTGTACCCTCCTCGCTCCCCACTGTTTCCATCATTTGCAATTTCACTTTGTATCACCACAAATGGTACTCGGCACACCACCATCTACAAAGAAAATGACAAAATTAAACCCTCTAATATGTAAAGAGAAGGCTCCACCTTATACCCACCTATTCCAAATTACAGCTGCAGCATTCCATAACCCCATGTCCAAGAAAGAAAAAGACATGTAAATCATCCAAAGTACATTTCACACATTCAAAGACATCTTCAAGGACAACCTACCTGCCAAACTGGGAAGGAATGTACCACCACCACTCATATCTATGACAAAGCAGCCATAACTGAAGCTATGCTTCCAATGACCCTATCAAATACCTAAGATAAATTTAACTACCAGTCGAGTATGTTAAAACTAAACCCAACACATGAAGGGACCTATCAATATCCACAACCAGGGTAATCATGTGATTCCAGACCACATCAATTATTGCCCTGTATAAGCCAAGCTAATTTATATTGTAAAACCATCTTCCTAGCTCTTAACCTTCCATCTCCAGATGAGGCACAATAACCAACATAATATGGAACAAATGAACACAATGCAGCAAACCTAATAATAGCTCTCTAGCGGCTTACAAAATACAATCAGGTAGTATTTTAAATATTCCTCTTACAAACTTAAAAGGTTGATAGAACAGGTTGCAGTAGCATGGATATTCAGAATGGTACACACACACACACACACGAGCACACATATCCTGAAATTGTAATCTTTTCATAACCCAAGTCAGAGACACACATTCATGGAAACACAAATTCATGCAGCCTCACTCATGCCACTGCAGACATGCACATACATGTCCACACACAATCTCACATTAATACACCCATACCCCATATCTTTGCTTAACTTACATGCACTATAAATACTCCCATAGGAGTAAAAGGGTAACTGTTGTTAGTTTACAGTGGTCATTTTTTTAGACTACAATTTGTTTGCCTCAGCTAATCAGTAGTTGCAGAAATTTCAAATGGAGAGCAGCTGGCTAATTAACATTAGACACTTCCTTGGACTGCTGTATTAAGATGTGGTTTCACCTGAGAGACAGAGACAGTGACAGAATGTTCTATGAAGCTGAAAGGCTTAGCTCAATATGGAAACCTTCTGAGCTACGGCTTCTGCATCATTGTAAGCCTTTTGGAATTCGAGTTGTAGACTAAAATGCTATAAATAAGTAACAAAATGCAATATGAAATAAATATCTGAAAGTGAGGAAGCTAGGTGAAGATAAGAATGGCATAATATTGAAATTTCAGCACAAAGACAAGATTAAGAAGTTCTGACAAAATTTACATGGCAAACTAATAAGGCAGGAAAGAATCATTCAAAACAGAAATATTTAACAACAATAGAAGTGTCACAGAATCACCAAGAAGTGTCCGATCACCTCAGTATTTAAAAAGTAGATGTTTATTCCACAAAAAAACGAACAGTATACACTTTTTTAAGAATAGCAAACGGTTAAGCTGCACCACCAAAGTTAACCTCACTGTCAATAAACTTAACGGCGGGACAAATCATACCACTCAACAATTGTACCGCTCTGAAAGTCAGAGTAATGCTAACCACACCACCAATGAATTTACAGACAAATAGTACTGCTCTGCACCTAGGGCAATGCTAAGCAACACTTTTTTTTTTTTGGTACTGACTAAAAGTGTATAGCGAACATAAATAAATAAAGTAAATGCTACCTTGTGGAAGACCCTTCTATGTAGCTTATTTAGTCACATGCAATTGAAGCTTGAATGGTCCCCCTACAGGCTATCAGCTTTTTTAATGCATTGCTCAGCGCATGTGTGGCAGCAACCTCCAACCTGCGAAATGGCCATCACAGCTCCCTCCAACCCCCACTACTGCAAAAAGGCTGAGACAGATAATCCATAGTTTTTTTTTTTTTTTTTTTTGTAAGTTTGGATTCATTTGCCAAAATATAACTGTCAGCATTCTGTTGTGCTCACTACCCGCCCAGTGAAAGTAAGTCAATTCTGTAATAGAAACCCCTTAAAAATTACATATACTGAACTGAAAATATATACTGATGTTGCCACTCTGTGATTGTTTTAATGCTGCATCAAAGTCTAACTCTCGGATTCACTATCCTTTCATGCAGGACTAGCTTAGTCCTGCATGGAATCGGCCGTTTAGGAGCAGGACGGCATTGCGCCATGCATATTAATGAAGGCACTCTGCCTGAGCTCCTAAACTTACACAGAGTGTGTATGACTGTAGGGGGCATGTCTGAGAGCAGAACTCTCAGAAGACACACACCTGCAATGAAGAACAGCAGAGTATTAATAAAAGAATGTGTGAGACCTCTCATAGGTGTCCGCATACCTCCAGCAACATCTCCCCATGTTTACAAGAGCAATAGTTAAAACAGCAAATATAAAGATGTTTTTTGTTATGAAACAGATTAAATTTAACCATAGGTGCATGGATGTGCCCATTGCTTAGCTACGGTTAATGCTGGTTAAACAGCACAAGAGGATAAAAAGCAAGATATATGCAAATGAAACAGTACAGCAATAGTGTAGTGGGCAGGGCATCTGCCCTACAAGTAGTTATCCCGGTTCGAGTCCCACTCCATTTTCCATGTCAAATCACTTTATGACCAATATTTCTAGTTCCATAACCAACTACATAACATATATTTGAGAAGTGGAGTAATGCATTAAATGCAGATGTGAGGTGTCATTGTCATAATGTTGCAAAGTACACAGATAATCACAACTGCCCCATACAGTATATGTACACAGGAATCAGGGATACAAATGGAAGGTAAAATGTGTAATGAATAATAACTGCATAAAGTTTCCTAATCCACCACCTTCCCAAGAACCAGTACATATTACTGTCTAAATTAGTGCGCTGGTAAGCGGGAATAAGCACTAGTAAGCAAGTGCAAGCACTATTAAGCAGTAGTAAGTGGGAGTAAGCATATTTAAGCAGCAGTAAGCGAGTTTAAACCTGTTTGTGCAGGGGTAAGCAATGCACACACAGGTTAAGCAATATTGAAGCTAACTCTCTGTAAGCATATCTTACAGGAGGTTAGCAGTGTTTACCTTCATGCAAACCCACTCAAACCCACTTACAGTTGCTTAAAAGTGCCTTAATCTCTGTATGTAACAGCCGCTGTTCTGGCCAGAAATAAAACAAACAACCCTTGCACCAAGGACCCTGTACACCATAGTCACAGTAGTTAACCAGTAAGCCATCGCTGCCATGCATAGGATTGAGGATAAATCAATGCCAAAAAGCAAATGTAATGCAACTCAAAAATTAAGCAATGCTAAGCATTCACAGCCCAGCTTAGTAGGTGTAAGCAATGTGTAGGCCAGCTAACTCAGTCTGCCCATTGGTATACCCCTTTAAGCAATGCCAACCTTATGTAAGCAGATTTGCTCATAGCTTAGCCTTTTCTAAACCATCCAATCATGGCAAAGTGCTGGACATCAGCCCTATTTAAACCCAACATGCAGGAATACATCTCATAACTGGTTGTAGCTTCCTTTGTAGGCAATATGTCTGGAATGAGAGAGAGTGTGCACTTTCGGTTGCAGCACTGGGGCATCCAGGAGTCCAGAGTCATGGCAGGACTCCTTGTGAAAGACCATGACTAAAGACTGCTGCAGGGCCAGTACCAGGGTTCCCAATATAAACCGGAAGCCTGGGACCATCTTGCCCATGACCCCACCAGTGCACTGGCATAGCTCAAAATGGTGAGCAGGTCAGGCATCACTATGCTGACCTGAAGCAGCAAAAGGGGGATCTCTTGGATCAGTAGATCCAAGAGGCTAGGAGGACAGGGGAGGTCCCAGTCATGTGTAAGAATCAGTCCACTACCTGTTTAATAATTGCCAGCTCATGTATATTTTGGATAGGTATGGCTAAATATTCCTCTTATGTCCTTCACAGCGGCAAGTGAGTAGGCAACAAACCAGGAGGCCCATGGATGTCGCTTGGAGTGGTTGCGACGCGAGGCAGGTTAGTAATACTCTTGCATGTACTGTCATACAAAATAAATCTAAAGGTAGTAGTAAGTTAATTGCCTGTATAAAATCTGTATTGTTTAAGGCATGTACTGTATACTCCAGAGAATATGGCAGGAAGAGTCTCATATAGGGCTGTATGTAAATAAAAGCATAATAGCCTGACAATAAAGGTCTAACTGCTGGACTGCATGTGTTTACTCTGGTATCATATGGTAATGTAGATTTGCAATAACTTAATAGTACTGTTATATTAAGCACCATTACCCACAACAATGCAACATATATAAAATGTGTAGGAATGTCTGCATATGACTGGTGTAATCCCAAGAGGTCATAAACAGAAAACAGTGAAAAGACAGACAACAAAATCTGAATAGCATACTCAACTGAGATGTGAACTGTTGCATTTTTAGAACACACAGCCATGGTTCAAATCCTGAGAGTGGTAGAAGGCAGCATACAGAATCATACCCCACAACTGTACAGATATGTCCAGTATATCAGCCCACATCTGCAGCCTGTCCACCTGGGAAATCAATGGGATGATCCCAGATGTTTAGGCAGCAAACAAGAAATACAACTGATTGTCAGACATCTATGAGAACAAACCTGTCAATCTAGCAACTCCCCAAAATGTTATGAGAGTAATTAGCCAAGTATGTCCCCCTCCATGTTGTCAAGCTGTGACCAGAGTGTATACAGCAACAGAGGGAGATCTATGTGCATAATACTAATGTGGAATCTGGTAATTTGTGTGAACCTTCAGGTAGTGCTAACAAACATTGCTCCCACAGGTCCATCAGATACGAACACTGTGCCTATAAATAAAAGATTGATAGCCCATACTGGTACTGTTTACTCTGGTATTGTATGGAATTGTAAGTGCTGCAGTTTCTCTGAATAATAAGGTATCATGCATCACTGTCACCCACACTGTGCTACATAATATAACGGTCTAGTAAATCCTGTATAAGAGTGTTGTAATTCACTAAAGGTTTAAGAGGCCAATAGTCAAAATATGTCTCGGTTCACCTGCATGTTATCAAGACATGCCCAGAGTCTGTGCAAAAATAGATGGACAGGTATGTGCATAACATCGAC
The DNA here is from genome assembly GCF_019279795.1 of Protopterus annectens. Lineage (NCBI taxonomy): Eukaryota > Metazoa > Chordata > Ceratodontiformes > Protopteridae > Protopterus > Protopterus annectens. The sequence goes on from NC_056739.1 coordinate 231,666,218, forward strand.
CTGGAATCTGGGAGTACATGTAGAAACAGTTAATTAGTGTTAACAAACAATTCCTCCACAGGTATACCAGGTAAGAGGTTTATACTGCAGGCAAAAAAAACAGTTCATGTATATAGTTGTCGACAGCCATACCACTGTCCAAATTAAGGCAGTATACTAATACTTGTAAGGTACAGATAACAGCATTGACTAGGACAGTAATGTGAACTATAGGAATATACCAGTTGTTAATTGACATCTTTCTCCCCCCCACCATATCTGCAACAATAAACTAAATTCCCAACTCAATTGTTATGTGCCGACTTAACTGTAATGTTGGGACATATGCCCTATTGTTCGATAATTATTTAAATCTGTTTCTATGCATGTGCTATGTTGAAATACTCCCACATTGGTGGCATGGTGCCATCAATGTACCTGCATGCTGTTGTAATCACTACTGTGGTCCCATATATGCATGTGTCTTGTTTGCTATGCAAACAGAAAACATACATATGTTCTGTTTGCTATGCAACTGTTCCATACCTGGTGTCTGGGTTAATGGAAATATCTATGCATGCTGTTGTACCTAATCCTGGAATGAGTTGACTATTACTAACCCACATATGTTGATAAAACATAAACACCATAGTACATATGGGAATGCGGGTCCCAGCGGACTCACCTATCCCACCTCAGCTGGCGACGGCACTGGGCACCAGCACGTCTGGCACCCAACCTGAGACCTCCACGTCCATTGGTCCTGCACCACCTTCGGGTGGAACTGCCTCAGGGGATGGGGCTCACTCCCTCTGGGAGCGGGTGCAGATAGGAACCTGTCACCCTTCGCCAGGTCCGGGTCATGATGCGTAGTGAGCAAAACTGAGAGTTTGGAGATCTGCTACACCAGCTCAAGGGCCACATGTCGTGAATAGAGGATCGGTCTGGCTCTCTGACTCAGCTCCTAGCACAGCCACATTCGGGGCTGTGAAGGTGCAGTGGTAACTGCCCATGGGTGGGGACCTCAGTCCCACTGTTTCCACTAGGAGGCTCATGGGCTTCCAATTTCACAGCACTCCTCCGCATCAAGGTGATTACCCCCCACATGTGTCATATACCACCCCTGTATGCATCTTGTTTGTCTTGTCTGTTAACCTACCCAACCTAACTCCCCAAATATACCTACTATCCCTCCCCAACATCCCACTCTCACCTGAAAAAAAAAATCTCGCCCCATACATAGCTGTCCATTTTAAACACGTGTCCACTGGACACATGTAATCTGTTCTAATTGTCTTCACAACATATTACTGTTGCCCTCACCCCTCTCTCAGGGGTTTGAGTGTCCAAATCTATCCCCAAAGTCAGTGTATATGCACAGCTGTTGCTGTAGAAGAAATGGGCAGCTATGGACCTTCCCTACACCCTTCCTGCACATCCCTAGCTATTTTCCCTACTGTCTTTCCCTCTAATACATTTCACCTGCCAGCTATGCTAGTTCTCCCTGATTACCTTCCTACTGCTGTTTTCCCTTTCCTTTGACTTCCTGTTTAGCCTGGGGGTGTGCCATGCAAACACAGCACTCAAATGTGCACAGAGCTGCTATTTCCTTGTTTACTTTTTTATTTGCCTTTAAAACCCAGTGCGTGGTGCTCACACCGGCTTAGGCAATGTAAAGAGTGCTAGCCAGCTTCAGACAAACCCCCTTGCTTACCTCTGCTAAGCTAAGGGCAAACCCAAGCTACAGGGCTTCAATCTGCTTACAGTATGCCTGACACACACCCATATGATGTCAGCTAACTCCTAGGCCTGCACCAAGCTATTTCTGCTTTTACACTGCTGGGTGCTGACTAGCATTGAGGGGGAATCTGGTATTAGTGTCATTCCCCTCATTTGCATAGTATTGCCTGCTGATGCATAGTTATAGATCCCACACTGAGCCTCCCCCCTCAGCAACCACTATTCACTGGCCATATTGTCTTCTGCCTGCCATTGTTTATAATGGCAAGAGAGCTTTTTGGTTAGACTGCTTATTTTAGTTTTTTTTTTTTTTCCCGCCCGATCCTGTTTGCATGCTGCTGCCCTGTGCTTAAATAGCCGGAATCGGCTAAAAAATAAGTTTTTTTTTTTTTTTTGCAACTGTTTTCCATGCCAATGGCTATATATTTGGCCATTGGCATGCTTTCAACATAATATCCACCTTTTATTTGGAGCTGTCATGGCTCCGTTTTGTAGCTTGCAGAAATGTACTCGGTTACTAACCGAATACATTTCTGCAGATTACACTAGTCCTGCACAGCCAGCAGCCAGCTTCCTGGATCGCAAATTCACCTAATTTGCATGGAATTCACCTGCAGATGGGGTAATTTGCATACAGGAGTTGAGTTCATGCAGGACTAGTGCAGAAGTGCTCGTGCACGTCCCTGCAGCATATTCCTGGATCGCACGGCAGACATATCGCCTGCTGGAGCTCCTGCACTAGTCCTGCACACCATGCAGGACTTGCTGAATCTGGGGATAACTTTCTTGAGTATGTGTTCATCCTGATATGTCATGTCTGTTGTATACATAACACAGTTTTTTAACTTGTTATTGTTTTTTTTACATCCACCTGAGCATTTTAAAAATAACAACACTCGACAGATATGCTGAATGTAGTTTTGTAGAGATGTTCAATAACAGCATACTGCAATGGATCACAGGACGCAGTAAGAGTCATTTAATAATAAAAAAAAAATATATATATATATATATATATATATATAGTCAAAGAATTAAATTGTGATTGTTATAGTTATACTTCAGATCTGTTTGCGACAGTGACGGTTGTTTCCGGCTATGGCACCTCATTTCTGCAGTGATAAGAAACTGTTGGGTGTACTTTGTTTCCTTTCTGGTATTGTGTACTCTCATGCTGGTATAGCAGAATGGACTTTGCCTGTATGAACTCAGCTTTGCATCTCTTTCATTACAGAAACATTCTGTGTAGTTACATTTTGGTTGTAGGACTGCTTGTTAAACTGTTTATCATAATTTAGGAATTAAACTGTTAATTATAATTATTAGAATGAACTTGTGTATTTTACTTAATTTAAATATTCTAGAACCTATGTAATATCTAATACTATGGAATGTTAAAACATGTTAAGTTTCAGTCGTTAATTATTTGGCATTTCAATTGCATATCAACTGGCGCCATATCATATTAACTCCAACAACATTCATCACATTTACATAGTGACAACACTTTTTTATTGAAATAATCAGGTGTTGTTTTTGTACTTACTGGTATTCCCATTTTAGACACAGTATGAGTGAATCTTGGGAAAACAGTCAAGGAGATGGGAACTATGAGGCAAACTGGAAAGGTAGAACTGCTCCTTAACAATGGCCCTTACTCGTGGAATCCTCTAAAAGTCTGCGAAACTCCAATGTTATCAATGCGCAGGCATGATAGCAACCTCCTTCCTATAGAACCTGCCAAGCCACTGCACCTAAAAACACACACACATTAACTATTCTGCAAAATTAGAGTGGCATCTGCCATGATGTTGCTGCTATTCCCGCCAAGAAAAGTCTACCAGGCAAGAAAAGTCAATCAGCCCAGAAAACGGCCATTGCGACTCCCTCCAGCCCCCTAACCACCCTCAAAAGAAACCAAGCCAGATTTTTTTTTTTTTAACTTACTGATTTAAACTTACTGATATAACTGCTGGTATGCTGATGTACTTGCCTCACCACTCAGAACACTCCAGGAAGAAGGACCCACTCGGAAGACCAAAAAAGCAACTCACTTGCTCCATGACAACGGCCATCACTCTGAAAGACCTCCCCCAGTGTCTGAAAACCTGCAAACACAACAAATACCATCAAAGAAGCTTCCCAGCACCACAACCCCATCTCAACCCACTGCTCCCACCAATGCCCTGCAACATCACTTCCCTACAGCCCCCAGACCCAGGGGAAAACTTTCCAACTGACAGTGCGACCACAACCAGCAACCAACAACACGACCACAAGGCCTCCAGTCCTCGACCACACTGGGCAACCCACCACAACAGCAAAATCATAACACCTACGTGAAGAGTCTGATAATTGGCTACAGCAATGCCTCCCTGAGCAATCCAGCAAAGTAACCACAATAACCATGGCTAAATTACCCAGTACATGAACAGCTTAAATACCTTTAAACAACATCAGTCACCTGCTGACAGGTACTCTTTCCTCACAGTTTAACCCAAAGGACCTTATATCAGCAAGTCAAGAGCTACCACCATAAACCCAAAACCCACCTGCAATCCAGAACACCCACAGGTCATCTCGGACGTAATACGTGCCTTAGCAAGTTCACACCAAAATGTGATTGCTTAACCCAGCTATACTAGACTAGACCTCTTAAGCCCCTCCCCATCCTTATCTCATTTCCTCCCAACCATCCCTGCCTCCACTTAACCCTTTCACCTCCCCAACCCACTTAACTCCCCCTAATATCAACCTAACCTCCCCATGAAGATGTCCTGAGACAACTTGGTTTGTTGCCAAACTTCATAAATTCGGCATTCCCTGTATGAGGATGCATGTGTGTTAGCAGTGCTTGGGTTAAGGTTAGAAATAGTTGTATCTTTATGGTTAGTGTTATGGTTGGATGTGGGTTTAGCTTTAGAGTTGTAGTGAGTGTATGTGTGTATTATATATATATATATGTATAAAAAGTAAGACTTACTTAATTTTATTTCTTTATTTATTTTATTTTACATTTGTTGACTGGGCTGGTCCAACTGGATATATGTCCATTTTCAGCAGAGGCCTGGGGAGAAAAGCTCCAAGAGAAAAAATACATAAATATTAATAGCAACGTTACAAAAATTCACTCAGAAAAAATATATAAAATAGCACTGACATATATTACTGAAGTAACACAAATTAGCAGTGACATATATATTACAGAAGCAACAACAGGAGATTAATTACAGGATGAGGGAGTTCAAAATTAAGAAAGCTAGCAAAAAAGTAAGTTTTTGTACTAATTTGTAAGCAGGAGAAAGTGAACAAACTAGTGACATTAGGCAAGCTAGTCAGGATTAGTACAGGGGCAAAGCCAGTGAGTTTTGAGATGAGATTCGACATGGGATTTAAAGCAGGGAAGAGAGGAGATTACAGTGAGGTTGTCAGGAAGAGAGTTCCAAGGTTTTCCTATTGTGTTAGAAAGAAGGAGGTGCCTGCCAAGTTATTAGATTTACAAGTTGATATAAGAAGTTTGTTAGAAGAACGTAGGCTTTTGAGGTTGCAATAAGGTTAATTTCTTGTGGATTTCATTCTGTTGTGGACTACAATAAAGTGCGGTTTGAGTGCGCTGTTTCCAGCTCTTTTTATTTTTATTGCAATAAGGTTAAATAAATGTCTTGAGAATAGGGGTGTTGTTAGGTTTATAGAGGATTTTATGGGTTAAGGAGAGCTGATGAAATAAGATCAGATTTTGAAGCTCAAGCCATCCTAATTGCTTTAGGTTTAAGCAGTGGTGAGTTCTAAAAGTAGAGCCAGAGGAAAATCTAGCAATACTGTCGTAGTTGACTGCTAGTTTGGAGAGGTTAGTTTTGGACAGATAAGTGTAAATGGGGGAGGCATAGTGTAGGGTAGAGATCAGATGTGAATGGGCAATGGTTGCTTTAGCAAGAGGTATAAGAAATGGTTCAATTCTATACAGGGAGCCTAGTTTTCTGTTAACTAATTTTATAGTGTTGTTAATGTGAGAGTCAAAGCATAGGTTGTTGTCTATCTCAACTCCGAGGAGCCTGGTGGAAGGGTCAGGTGACATGATGATACTATTAAACACAAAAACAGTTCTAGTGAATAAGTCACGATCCACGATTTATTTTCTATTATTCATACACAAAAATTAATCACTGGTTTAGCGCTTTCATCTACGTATCGTAGACTTCATCAGAACATTATCTTCATTTGACAATAGTCTTTATATAATATAAAAAAATGACAAAATTTGAAATTCCATTAATTAACTGTCCATTAGCTTAAAGTCACAGATACATCCCAGAATACATTCATAAAAGTTAAGATTAAATAATTGATTAAAGCTATTCTTATAAGAGCTATCATAAAATTGATTCATATAAACTTCATAAATTAATAATGCTTTTAATGTGCTACACATGCATTATAAAAAATGTAAAAATATATGTACAGCCTTACCTACAAATACTACTAAAATATCTAAAAACACATTTAAAATATATATCATCCCTGATAGTATTGTATTACTCTAAAATTAATTAATTAGTTTAATTTATTCATACTGTCTGATAATATACAACATACATAAATATACAATATCAATGTAGATGTGTAAATAAATATGAAATAAAATTAAAAATAAAAATAAATATAAAAATCCATATACTATACATTTAGTTAATTTCTTATAAGAGGTTTGGTGGGTATACATTCATTTAGTCCCGGGGGTATTGCTGCGTTTAACCTGATTTGCCATTTTATTTCTTTCTCTGATACAAGAGCCTTAATATCTTCCCCCCTGGGATTTGTTTTTATCACTTCTAGGATACCAAACAAGAATCCAATACAATTTGGATTACTATTTAAGTGTCTGGACAAGGCATTATTGGTATCCTTTTTACGTATGCAATATAAGTGATCATATATTCTTTCTTTTAATCTCCTGTCCGTTTTGCCTACGTAAAAAAATCCACAGGTTGAGCATATTGCTAAATAAATCAAGTGTTGTGTTTGACAATTCCCTTTACCAAAATTTATCTTACTTCTAAGAATGTTATCCAATATTACACTCTCTTTGGTTATAATACTGCTACACTGGTTACAATGGCCACAATTGGCGGTCCCACCCTTTCCAGAATATGTCTTTTTGTTCATGTTATTCATTCTTATTTCAAGTATTCTTTTTAAATTCTGGTCAGTTTTATATACATATATAGGCTTTGCTCCCAACTTATCACTAATTCCTTCATCACTAGTGATTATATTCCAATTCTTATCTATAATCTGTTTAACTTGACTAGCCTGCTTGCCATACTTTACTATACAGGCTTTTTGGAAGCTTTGGCCATCTGACACCTTCCTATAGTCACTATTTTTTATATTGACGAGTGCATTAGATGGACCTACACCCAACACTGGTGTATATTTTTTCCCCCATTCCTTAATAACATACATAGTGACATCCTGAACCAATTCCTCAGGATATCCTCTATCTATAAATAATTTCTTCACAAAGTGCATTTCCCTAAGGAAGTCATTCTTAACCATAGTCATCCTAGCAACTCTGATTGACTGTCCTTTAATAATACTTTTTTTTCTGAGAATACGGATGATTACTATTATATTCAAGATAACTGTTACAAAAAGTTTCTTTTCTAAATATTCTGGACTGAAATTTGTGGCCATCAGAGTATATATAAGAATCTAGGAAATTAATACCAAAGTGGTCAACATTGTATGTAAACCTAAGGTATGTTGTGGTGTTATTAATATATTCAACAAACTGGATGAATTCCTCTTTTTCTCCTTTCCATAAAATAAAAATATCATCCAGGTATCGCACATATAGTGACATATACTTATACCAGGGTGAGTTAAGCACATATTCCTTCTCCCAGTCTAATAAGACAAGGTTTGCATATATGGGGGCACAAGCTGCCCCCATTGCCACGCCATTGTTCTGCTTATAATACTCACCATCAAAGTATATGAAATTGTTATCTAAAACTATGTTGATAAATTCATGTATTAATGCTTTGTTATCTTCACTTAATTCACTGATAGTATACACACTTTCCATAAACCTAGTAATACCTTCCTCCTTTGGTATACATGAAAATAAGTCCTTAATATCTACACTTGCAAAAAGTAATTTGGGATTCCATAATTCATGTGTAAACTTACCCAAGAATTCCCATGAATCTTTAATAATATGTTCACTATTTTTGTATATGCTCTTAAGCCACTGATCAATAACTTTCCCATATGGAAAGCTCTTACTGTATGTACCTGCAATTATAGGTCTCAGTGGTGGATCTCGATATCCTTATGTACCTTGGGTATACCATGAATAGTGGCGAGTACTGGATATTGAACTTTTAAAAATCATATAATTCCTGTTCTATTCTTTCATCCAATAAGTATTCTTCCAAATATAAGTCTAATCGCCTATGGGCTATATTAATTTGGTTCAATGATGATCTTTCATACTGATCAATATTATTTAAAATATCGAATATTTTTTCATTGTATCTAGTTGTCTCCATTAATACTATTCCGCCCCCTTTGTCTGGTACCAATATTTTGATGTTAGCAACCTGCAATTCATTGACTACCTTATCAAAGTATTTATCCCAGTCTGAGAAATTTGTCTCCTTATAGCTCTTGTTTTTGAGCTGATATATTTGCTTACTTATGACTTTCTCAAATGTTGCTATAGTATTATGCATCGGCGGAATGAATTTACTTTTTCTTCTTAGTGCACTAGGAGTGGTGTAGGAACTTTTATTATCATGAAAAAATAAGCTTAGATTTAATTTCCTTGTATATAATTTTAGTTCCACTAGTGCATCAACATAATCAAACCTGCCCTTCGGTATATATTTCATACCCTTGGAGAATACCAGGAAATGTTCCTTATTAATCTTAACAGGTGTATAATTATATATTTTAAAGTCATTCCACATATTAATAACTCCATGTCTTGTTATTTCTTGTCCTTCTTGCTCATGTTCTATTCCACAACATCCTATTTCTTCCAAAGTTTCCTCCCCCTGTATCTCCTCTGGTTGTTTCTGTAATTTCCCTTGTTCACAAAATCTTCCTCTAAAAAATCATTTTCATACCCCCTTTCCTCATATGTATATTGTCTCTCTGCATGCATATCTGTATATCCATACTGTTCTTTATCTACTCTGATATTCCACCTATATGCTTTGCAATTTGCATACTGGTTAGTATCACAAATGAATTTCTTACATTTCCTTTCAAAAATTCTTTTAGAGTTATTTTCAGCATATGTATATTGTTTATTATATAACTGTTCCCACTGAGGGAAAATTAAATCCTTAGTAATATCAGTATTCATTCTCTCAACCTCCTGTAATAACTTACTAATTTTGTTATCATTGCAAACTATAATGAATTCCATAAACTGGGTTCCAAACTGATCAAACATTTTGTTACATGCTTCAATATTTTCATCATTTAATTCCACACCAATTGGCTGTTTGAAGAAGCGTAGCCCCATTGGTACAATGCCACTAGATATGCATTTATGCAAATATAAATTATCTATCTGTAATCCTTTAATTTGCGTTAATTTTTTACCAAAGTTGTAAATAACATTCTTTAAATTAGAGTAGGACTACTTCTGTTGTCCTTCCCTAACATTAACATTCTTGTTAGGTTCAAATTCAAAAGTTAACTATTAACAAAAACAGTTCTAGTGAATAAGTCACGATCCATGATTCACTAGAACTGTTTTTGTGTTTATTGGACTACTGAGTTGTCGAGAGTTCTAGTTTTGGCTTTTAATTTGGTCGTTGGAGGTCATGGATTCCATAGGAGAGATGTCTGGCAATTCTTCACCGGTCAGACGCGAAGAAGTTGACAAAATCCACTGGGAGCTGGTAATTATTAAGGGAGAGATTACCAGATTGCTTGAACTCATGACGCCTGCCTGTACGCAACATCTTGGGGGCATTCCTATTATGGGGCTCGGCATGATGACATCACCACGCTCCGTAATCGAGGATGATAGCTCGGAGGATATACCTAATGGTCAGCGAGTGGTGGAGGCAGTGCAATCCTTTAACATAGGGCGTAGACCGGATCGAAGGAGTGTGGACAGTGAAGGCAGTCGCCTCTCCGGGTCGGACAAAGAGGCGAACACATCGGAGGACTTTTTCTTATTTTCTGGTGCAAGACCGAAAAGAATACCACCAAATCGTACATATTCTACAGTCGCCAGTAGAATGGAAGGGACTAATAGACTGAAAGATACTGGTGATACACACCAGCAACGTAAGGAAGCTAATACTGTGGGTATGTCCCATTCAAATAATAACATTGACAATTTTTTAAAGTTAACTTTTGAATTTGAACCTAACAAGAATGTTAATGTTAGGGAAGGACAACAGAAGGAGTCCTACTCTAATTTAAAGAATGTTATTTACAACTTTGGTAAAAAATTAACGCAAATTAAAGGATTACAGATAGATAATTTATATTTGCGTAAATGCATATCTAGTGGCATTGTACCAATGGGGCTACGCTTCTTCAAACAGCCAATTGGTGTGGAATTAAATGATGAAAATATTGAAGCATGTAACAAAATGTTTGATCAGTTTGGAACCCAGTTTATGGAATTCATTATAGTTTGCAATGATAACAAAATTAGTAAGTTATTACAGGAGGTTGAGAGAATGAATACTGATATTACTAAGGATTTAATTTTCCCTCAGTGGGAACAGTTATATAATAAACAATATACATATGCTGAAAATAACTCTAAAAGAATTTTTGAAAGGAAATGTAAGAAATCCATTCGTGATACTAACCAGTATGCAAATTGCAAAGCATATAGGTGGAATATCAGAGTAGATAAAGAACAGTATGGATATACAGATATGCATGCAGAGAGACAATATACATATGAGGAAAGGGGGTATGAAAATGATTTTTTAGAGGAAGATTTTGTGAACAAGGGAAATTACAGAAACAACCAGAGGAGATACAGGGGGAGGAAACTTTGGAAGAAATAGGATGTTGTGGAATAGAACATGAGCAAGAAGGACAAGAAATAACAAGACATGGAGTTATTAATATGTGGAATGACTTTAAAATATATAATTATACACCTGTTAAGATTAATAAGGAACATTTCCTGGTATTCTCCAAGGGTATGAAATATATACCGAAGGGCAGGTTTGATTATGTTGATGCACTAGTGGAACTAAAATTATATACAAGGAAATTAAATCTAAGCTTATTTTTTCATGATAATAAAAGTTCCTACACCACTCTAGTGCACTAAGAAGAAAAAGTAAATTCATTCCGCCGATGCATAATACTATAGCAACATTTGAGAAAGTCATAAGTAAGCAAATATATCAGCTCAAAAACAAGAGCTATAAGGAGACAAATTTCTCAGACTGGGATAAATACTTTGATAAGGTAGTCAATGAATTGCAGGTTGCTAACATCAAAATATTGGTACCAGACAAAGGGGGCGGAATAGTATTAATGGAGACAACTAGATACAATGAAAAAATATTCGATATTTTAAATAATATTGATCAGTATGAAAGATCATCATTGAACCAAATTAATATAGCCCATAGGCGATTAGACTTATATTTAGAAGAATACTTATTGGATGAAAGAATAGAACAGGAATTATATGATTTTTTAAAAGTTCAATATCCAGTACTCGCCACTATTCATGGTATACCCAAGGTACATAAGGATATCGTAGATCCACCACTGAGACCTATAATTGCAGGTACATACAGTAAGAGCTTTCCATATGGGAAAGTTATTGATCAGTGGCTTAAGAGCATATACAAAAATAGTGAACATATTATTAAAGATTCATGGGAATTCTTGGGTAAGTTTACACATGAATTATGGAATCCCAAATTACTTTTTGCAAGTGTAGATATTAAGGACTTATTTTCATGTATACCAAAGGAGGAAGGTATTACTAGGTTTATGGAAAGTGTGTATACTATCAGTGAATTAAGTGAAGATAACAAAGCATTAATACATGAATTTATCAACATAGTTTTAGATAACAATTTCATATACTTTGATGGTGAGTATTATAAGCAGAACAATGGCGTGGCAATGGGGGCAGCTTGTGCCCCCATATATGCAAACCTTGTCTTATTAGACTGGGAGAAGGAATATATGCTTAACTCACCCTGGTATAAGTATATGTCACTATATGTGCGTTACCTGGATGATATTTTTATTTTATGGAAAGGAGAAAAAGAGGAATTCATCCAGTTTGTTGAATATATTAATAACACCACAACATACCTTAGGTTTACATACAATGTTGACCACTTTGGTATTAATTTCCTAGATTCTTATATATACTCTGATGGCCACAAATTTCAGTCCAGAATATTTAGAAAAGAAACTTTTTGTAACAGTTATCTTGAATATAATAGTAATCATCCGTATTCTCAGAAAAAAAGTATTATTAAAGGACAGTCAATCAGAGTTGCTAGGATGACTACGGTTAAGAATGACTTCCTTAGGGAAATGCACTTTGTGAAGAAATTATTTATAGATAGAGGATATCCTGAGGAATTGGTTCAGGATGTCCCTATGTATGTTATTAAGGAATGGGGGAAAAAATATACACCAGTGTTGGGTGTAGGTCCATCTAATGCACTCACAATATAAAAATAGTGACTATAGGAAGGTGTCAGATGGCCAAAGCTTCCAAAAAGCCTGTATAGTAAAGTATGGCAAGCAGGCTAGTCAAGTTAAACAGATTATAGATAAGAATTGGAATATAATCACTAGTGATGAAGGAATTAGTGATAAGTTGGGAGCAAAGCCTATATATGTATATAAAACTGACCAGAATTTAAAAAGAATACTTGAAATAAGAATGAATAACATGAACAAAAAGACATATTCTGGAAAGGGTGGGACTGCCAAATGTGGCCATTGTAACCAGTGTAGCAGTATTATAACCAAAGAGAGTGTAATATTGGATAACATTCTTAGAAGTAAGATAAATTTTGGTAAAGGGAATTGTCAAACACAACACTTGATTTATTTAGCAATATGCTCAACCTGTGGATTTTTTTACGTAGGCAAAACGGACAGGAGATTAAAAGAAAGAATATATGATCACTTATATTGCATACGTAAAAAGGATACCAATAATGCCTTGTCCAGACACTTAAATAGTAATCCAAATTGTATTGGATTCTTGTTTGGTATCCTAGAAGTGATAAAAACAAATCCCGGGGGGGAGATATTAAGGCTCTTGTATCAGAGGAAGAAATAAAATGGCAAATCAGGTTAAACGCAGCAATACCCCCGGGACTAAATGAATGTATACCCACCAAACCTCTTATAAGAAATTAACTAAATGTATAGTATATGGATTTTTATATTTATTTTTATTTTTAATTTTATTTCATATTTATTTACACATCTACATTGATATTGTATATTTATGTATGTTGTATATTATCAGACAGTATGAATAAATTAAACTAATTAATTAATTTTAGAGTAATACAATACTATCAGGGATGATATATATTTTAAATGTGTTTTTAGATATTTTAGTAGTATTTGTAGGTAAGGCTGTACATATATTTTTACATTTTTTATAATGCATGTGTAGCACATTAAAAGCATTATTAATTTATGAAGTTTATATGAATCAATTTTATGATAGCTCTTATAAGAATAGCTTTAATCAATTATTTAATCTTAACTTTTATGAATGTATTCTGGGATGTATCTGTGATTTTAAGCTAATGGACAGTTAATTAATGGAATTTCAAATTTTGGCGTTTTTTTATATTATATAAAGACTATTGTCAAATGAAGATAATGTTCTGATGAAGTCTACGATACGTAGATGAAAGCGCTAAACCAGTGATTAATTTTTGTGTATGAATAATAGAAAATAAATCGTGGATCATGACTTATTCACTAGAACTGTTTTTGTGTTTATTGGACTACTGGGTTGTCGAGAGTTCTAGTTTTGGCTTTTATTATGATGGTACTGTTATTAGACAAGAGAGAGAAGTTGAGCGGAGAGGATTTACGGGTGGGGGAGAAAAGTAACCATTTGGTTTTATTGGGGTTTAAGATTAAGCAATGTTTTAGGAACCAAGTTTCAACAGTTTTGAAAGTCTGTTGAGTGATGGAATGCAGTTCAGAGGGGGCTGAGGCAGAGCAAATCAAAGTAGAATCATCAGCGTATTATTTACAGGTTGCCGAGGGAATACTGTTATGAAGATCATTAATAAAAACAGAAAACAGAAGGGGGCCAAGTACAAAGCCAAGTGTAATGGGAAGGAGGTTGGATAAGTTATTTTGCCAGAGCACAACCTGTTGTCTGTTATGCAGATGTGACTCAAACCACTTTAAAGCACTAGAGTCGAGGGCAAAAGTTTTAAGTATATTTATCAGAATATGGTGATTAACCATATCGAAGGCTTTGGACAGGTCTATAAAGAGAGCAGAGGGGAGTAAACTATTGTTTCGATTTTTATTGATGTGGTCTGTGAAGGAAAGGAGGGCTGAAGTGGTGCTGTGGAAAGGTTGGAAGCCATGTTGACAGTCAGCTAGTAGATTGTTATTTAATAGGTGTTTAAGAAGTTGTTTTGGACACATTTTTCCATGATTTTAGCTAGGGGGGAGAGAAGGGCTATGGGTCAGTAGCTAGAGAGTTCTGTTGAGTTTCCACCTTTATGCAGGGGAATGATATGTGAAATTTTCCAGACTGAAGGAATGAAGCCTTCGACAATGGTTCTATTAACAACAGAATCTTCACTTGATTGTTCAATGACTTTTTTGTCTGTTTATTTTGACTGTTTTTTATCTGTATTGTTTGGAGATTTTCTCCCCGGGCCTCCGCTGAAAATGGACATGTATCCAGTCGAATTTCTCCCGGTTAACAAATGTAAAATAAAAAAAATAAAAAATAAAATAAATTAATCATAATGGAAATGGGATAGGCTAATGGTTTGGCTGCAATTTTTAGATACTGAACTGGTAGATGGTCAGCAGAAGGGGAGGAGGTTTTTTTGTTTCTGGAGAAGAGAGCAGATAAGAGATGTAGGTATTGGATGCAGTAGAAAAGAGGGACTTGAGAAGTTAGAAGAGGTGGACTGAGAGGAGATATTGGGGGATAGGTGATTAGCTAGGGACTGGACAGTTTCAGAAAAAAAAGGTATTGAAGGTATCAGCAGTTTGTTTAGGGTTGTTTGGGGGAGTACCTATGGGGCATGGGGTGTCAGAGTGGCCAGGCTTTAAGAGACTATTCCTGCCCAGAACTTTTGCGGATTTTGTTGGTTAGCTTGTTGTAGATTGTAGTAGTAGTTTCTTTTGTCTAGTACAACAGCTTTTTTAGTGGCAATTCTTATTTGTCTCAAGTTAAGTTGGTGGGTGGGGTCTTTAGTGCTGCAAAATTTGGTCTAGAGTTTATTTTTCAGAATAATTTTATGCTTTGTATCTTTTGAAAGCCAAGGGGCAGGTTTTGAGCTGATCCTGATAGATCTTAAGGGAGCATGAGAGTCTAAAATAGAAAGGAACTTAGAGTTGAAGTAAGCTACAGCATTATCCAGTGGCAGTTGTTTAAGAGGAGACCAGTTGCAAGCATTCAGTTCTGAAAGGAAGCTTTCAAGGTTAAAGTTTTTATTTGTTCTGACCATTTTGTGTTTAGTTAGGTTAGGGGAGGTAGTTTAAAGTCTGACTAAGTAAGTAAGAGTGTGGTCACTTAAAGCATCAGGTAGTGTACCTACTGTATAAGTTTGGTGGCGACTATTTATCAGAATCCAGTCCAATATGCTTTCTTTGTTGTTAGTTTTGCGGTTCTGGTAGGGGCTTGAATGGTTTGATAAAAAACCATGAAGATTTAAGAGGGTGGGAGGGGCTACTGAGGTGCAGGTTTTCCAGTCTATATTGACATTGCAGAGGACTATGGTTTCTTTTGGAAATCTAATAGAAAGCCAGCTAAGGATCTCTTCTAGGGAACTGATATTATTTCCAGGGGGAATGTAGGTGCAGATTATATAGATTGACTTGTGTGGATTAAGCTGGAGTTTGGACATAAGGATTTTGGCATTACTTATAGAGGGAGGTTTTTCTTGTAATACGGTAATTTGTAAGCCATTTTTGTAAATATATGGTAAAATTTCAGTATGTGATTGGATTTGTAAAGTTAACATATGTATGGGCGCAGTGGTGCAGTGGTTAACATTGTCGCCTCACAGCAAGGGGTTCTCTGGTTCGATTCTCAACTGGGGTGCCTTTTGTGTGGAGTTTGTATGTTCTCCCTGTGTTCGTGTGGGTTTCCTCTGGGTACTCTGGTTTCCTCCCACATTCCAAAGACATGCATCTGGACCATTTCTTCCCGGGCCTCTGCTGAAAACAGGCTCCATGGAACCTAGTCAGACTTTCCCGGTCAACAAATGATAAATAAATAAAATAAATTACTCCAACTTTAAATGTAATGTTTAAACTAACACTATCCCTAAACACTAACTATAATGATTAGCATTTGCCTCTGTATTTGTCGATATTTGTAATTACAGTAATGTGTTGAACCCATTACTTTATTCAGTGTTTCTGATTAAGTTATGTTTACTTAAACAAAAGAAATGTTAAAAAGACAGCTAAACTTTATCTGAGACAAGACCTCCATAAACTAATAAAATTATGAAATGTTACCATGATTTAGAAAATTTAAAATGCAAATAAATAAAAGAATCATTAGGCTCAATAAAAAGAGCCACAACCAAATTCCACTATCAAGTATACACTTTCCTTTCAACACCTAGAAGGGAACATCAAATGGACAAAACCACTGATTGAACAGAGTCAGTCATTGACTACAGCCAGTTATACAATGACCCCCTATTAATATTCCAAAATGTGCACGCTGATTGGTCAGTGTGCATGTTTTAAATCAGAGTTATAGTAATGGAAAAAGGTCCGGTCGCCCGGACTTTTTCCATTAGTATAACTCTTTTTTTTTACAGCAACGGAGAACGCAAGATTTCCGTTGCTTTTTACAACCTGTTTCACTATGTTAAATGAGTTTAACATAGCGAAACAGCTTTAAAAAAGTAACGGAGATCTTCCTATCTCTGTTGCTTTTTTAAAGGTGTCTCACTATGTTAAATGGGTTTAACATAGCGAGACAGCTTTAAAAAAAGCAACGGAGATTCTCTGTTGCTTTTTTTAAAGCTGTCTCGCTATGTTAAACTCCTTTAACATAAAGAGACACTTTGTAAAAAGTAACCAAGATCTTGCTTTCTCCATTGCTTTTTTCAAAACTGTCTCGCTATGTTAAATGAGTTTAACATAGCGAGACAGCTTTAAAAAAAGCAACAGAGATTCTCTGTTGCTTTTTTTAAAGCTGTCTCACTATGTTAAACTCCTTTAACATAGCGAGACAATTTGTAAAAAGCAACGGAGATCTTGCTTTCTCCGTTGCTTTTGCCCACAGCTGTGATGTACTGCGTAAGCATACGCATGTGCAGTACATCAGAACTGCCACAGAATACCAGACAGCTGCAGAAGGGCAGCAAGGAGGCATTATACAATGCCATTGTTTAAGAAAAGTAATTATTTTTTTTTCAAATAATGTCATTGTATAATAGCAATAACCCACGCCTGGGTGTGGGTAATGCTGGATTTTCCCATGGTTGTCTTTGTTTGGCCACTCAGGCTTTGCCCTCGTGACAAAACCACATCAACCATGGGTAAATCCAGCATTACCCACACCCAGACGTGGGTTATTACTATATCATTATTTAGCTAGATTGAGAGCTAGGAATACAGAATAACGTATTAAATCTGGTAACCAAGCTAGTGGTAGGACGGTTGGGGGACCAAAGGCCCAGCCAGTGAAAATATACTTATAAGGAATAAATTTGATGTCTGATGAATGTGGTGCAAGTGAAATGTAAATTGGACTAGGTGACAGGGGAGGTCTTTTTTAAGTTAAAATACATGAATGCAGAGTTGGAAAAGGGTTGCTAAATATTTTTGAAAAAAAAATCAGAGCTATTTGGAATGTATTTTTTTATATAACAGATTTACAAGGTGATGGTGTAAAGTACATGGAATTATTAAGACAATTGAATACTGGTAAACAAATGGTAAACATGGGGGAAAAATAATGAAACTCAGACCTAATTTTCTTTAGCAAATTCCCAGTGGACCTGACTTATATGATGTTAACATGTTTTCTGAAGCCTAAATTACAAAATCTACTCACAAGCCTGAATACTAGAAGTTAATATGTATGGGATAAAACAATGTCATCTGTTCCTGAGGCTAACTTTACTCACTGTACAGCACAGAACAGCAATATTACATTCCTGAAAGTATAAGGCCTAACCAAGTACTAGGAAGAAGTCTGCAGTTAACACGTCAGACATGCATACATGAAATGAACCCATGCATTGCATGCATTCAGAGATATTTGTAAGGCATTCTTAAGCATTCTATAAACTGGAATATAAATAGTAGTTGAGAGTCATTTTTACCCTTAAGCACAATTTTTTAATTAATTACATTTTGGTCCTTAGGATTTATCACCTCTTTAAAATCAGCAAATTACATTAATACCATAATTATCTCTTGAAGGCTTATAGTATTGTTAGATTTAACCCTGAAAAAACTGTTTCTTTCACTGAGTATACGAGTGACAGATTAATATACAGCTGCATGTCACATGTTAGGACAGGTGTAACATTTATAGCTGATTCATTGTGGTTAGGGCTGGATATATTCATCTGAAGGTGGCTATTTAAAGGAGAACAATGGGATATTTAATCGTAGTGCACAGCCTGCCTTCTCTTTTCATTCCTGTTACTTCATCCAGCACAATAAAATCTGTACTGCATTTATTTAAAAAATACTATCTCTGCTGTTTTCTTCCTAGCCATCCTCCGTTTCCATACTGTTTCAGCTTCCGTTTTAAAAGCAAATTGTCCCGCCTTTGAAAACCGACTAACTGTCTCTTAAATCCTGACGTCAGGACTACTACACTTTTGTAGTAGTTACGGTGGAGTTTCCCCCACAAATTGACGTCACCACTCCCATATTAGCATGGTCTTTAGAAGTAGGCTTTGAACCGCCCAGAAGGTGATGTCAGAGCTTTCTTGTCCAGCCCACTCCATTATCCTAATAAATCCCCGTATTCCCTGTGTGGAACTCCCTAACTTTCGAAGTGTTTTCGGCCAAGTTCATTCCACTGAGGGACCGAAGCATTGCATGCAAATTCTACTCTATTACTTGTTGCTAAGGTGAGTTTTTTTTTATTTGTAGTTCAGGCTAATTTTAAATGAATTAATAATCCTCTTTTACATTAAGTTAAGTGCATAAAGAAAGTAGTAATGTTTTATGTTTTGTGTTCTCGCCACGTGCTTCATTCGGATAACGCTGCTTCAGGTTAACTTTGAGTTCGGAGTGTGAGTGTGTTTGTGAATGCTAAATGTGCATGTGCGAGTGTTTTTTTTAGTTGTAAACACAGACTGCTGAAATCGGATTGTGTGTGTGAATGTATGGAATGAGTGTGTATGACTGGTGCCGTTTCTAGTGGAGTCTCCTGCCGAATGACTGATTGTGTATAACTGCTGGCATTTTTGTGTCTCAGTAAGTATATTTTTAGTTAATATAGTATATGTATAGTTACAGTGTTATCGCGCATATTGTGTGTGTGTGTGTGTGTGTGTGTGTGTGTGTGTGGGAGAGAGAGAGAGAGACGGGCAAGAAAAAGAGCATTTTTTTTGTTCTGCTTCTTAGTTTGCACTACATTTGTGTTGCCTCTGTGAGAAATCTGTCGATGTAGTGGTTTGCTCAGCAAAGGTTCTCACTATATAGACCAACAATTAGCTGTGACTATCTACTTGTTAACTTGGCTGATGGGCTAGCCATTACTCAGTCTAAGTAGAAAAGCACTACAATGTTTTTTCTATTATTAATGGCATATACCAACAGTGTAGAAAGGGAGGGGTGAAAGGTGCATCTACCCTAGGCACTGGTTTAGAGGGGGTACAAAATTAAGAGAAATTATTTTTATTTTATTTTTTTCACCTTAACTAAGGTAAATATGCCCTTTAAGCCTTTTCAATTAGTTTTGTTCTTTTCCTGCTATCCCGGCTACTTCTCACCCCCTTTCGACATCAACATATGTCTGTGTCTGCTCATTCTATTATCTGATAAGCCTCACACAAATGCTCCAAAGGCTTCTGATTGTGGAGAGGGTGGGGTATTGAAGATAGTCACAAGCTTTATATGTGGTGCCCACAATGACAGCACCAGTACCTTTTTTTAATTTTTTTTTTTTTTTTTACCAAAAATTAATTAGAAAGATACATTGCTTAGCTTTTTATTTTTTATCTTGTGCAGAATACAAGTCTTCACTGTTGATGTCAAGTGCAGACTGCAAATAGACTTGTAGTCACTGCTGATCTTTTTTTTTTTTTTTTTTTTTTTACTGGTCTGGGATTGGATCAGGAGCCTGCTAAAAGAATGCTTACATCATCTCTAATTAAAGAGAATGGAAATTAAAGTGCTAGAACAATAGGTTTTGCATTATTGTGTATTTTCTGAAGGATTTGAAGTCTGAAACACAAATGTATGTTATTATTTACCAACTTGAAGTTTGATGGTTTAGGAACAATGTTTAAATATTGCTCTTACAAACTTAATTGCTAGCATAACATATTTTTGTATTAGTGTACATTTCTGGAAGGGTGTGGCATCACAAACTAAAGTCATATCTCTTAACCTCTTAGCAGTAAAAATCTGAACAAAGCCTAAAATAATGGGGGTGGCGCAAAGGCCCAAAATAGGTACAGATTTTAAAAATTGCTGTTAAAAACTTAGAAAGCTGCTAAAGTAACAAGATTTGTATTAACATGCATTTTTCTGAAGGATATGAAGTCTGAAACTTAAATGAATTTCACTATTAGGTATCTTTTAGTCCTCAGCAATATGCCAGAAAACCACAAATTTCATGGCAAACAGACCAAAACTGTGAAGCAAAAATCTGGACAGTTGAGAAGTATGACACAAATATATGCCATTACTTATATTTAGTGATGTTGAAGTTAAGAAAATGTTGAATACAATGTTCCCAAACCCACTACATTGCATTGCATGATTGCGCAAGGTCCGTATTAGAGTGTTCAGGGTATCCTTGTAAAATGCAGGGTCAGGCTGCAGTTTATAAAGCTTACCGTTAGTATTCATTTCATCTAAAATCAAGTTATTCTACCTTAAAAGTACATGCCTACTACTTACTAAGCTGTGTGGTAAAATGTTCTTACATACAAAAGTGGTCTTTTGCTAACAGCATGGAAGTAATCTTTCTATTCAGTAGTCCATACACATTTGTTTTGTTTTTTTTAGTCAGCTGTCACAGATTTCTGTGTCTGTGATGCAGTCAGTTCTCTACATCCTGTCCAAATAACATCTTTTTTTTCTTGGAAAGAACATCAGCCAATTGATAAGAATTTGATATAAATCTTATGTACATAGTTATTGGCAGTTGGACTTAATTCAGTCTCTCCCACTTGAAGAGCAATTGTACAGTGCCTCAATGAGATTTAAAAGTTAGCCAGTTAAGACAAAGCAGGCCAAGTAAGGAACTTTATAAAGCATAGTCATTAAGTATGAATTAAACAGCACTGTTATTGCTGTGGACATCACAAAAGAATGTAGTTGTGTTTATAAGGTTCTAAAAGAGACTGTGAAGGTAATGCTAGTGCGACAAATGTACACCTCTTTGAACTCATATGCAGAAATCCTTAAATAACCCCATACTCTTCTAGAAGGCCACCCATTAGTTCTGAAGACTTACAGGGGAGTGGAGAACATACACATCAACCTAAAAGATAGTCCAGATTTGCATTAACTGCCTTGCTCCTGCCAAGCTAATTAAATTCCTTACAGCAACAAATTCATCATAGTTTCTGTCTCATTACATAATTTGGAGTTATCTGCAGTGAAATGTACTAATTTTTTAAGGTGCAAGCTCCACAGATTATTTTCCAGTTTCCTTTTTAATGTCTTTCCTTTTATTCTCCAGCTTTCTGCATCACTTGAATTCTTACATTATGTTAGTATTATGAGTCTTCTGAAAACTGTACCCCCATCACCACAATAAACATACAAAGCCCAGAAGTTAACAACCTGTGCCATGGTGGCTAACATCACCACCTCACAGTTTGTGGTCTTCTGCTTTGGTTCTTAGTTGAGATGCCTTCTCTGTGGAGTCTGCATGTTCTCCATGTATCTGCATATTTTTCTAGGTGGTCTGATTTCCTCACACATCCCAAATACATGGTGACATGATGCAGTTAAATTGGTGATCATACATATCATCCATAGGATTGTGTGTGTGTGTACATGTCTGTGTGTGTCATGGTGTTCACACATGCATGTATATGTCCACTGAGTGCAGTGGTAGAATTCAGCTCTCTAATAACCCTAAACTGGATAATGAGAGCAGTCAGGTAAATGATGAATGAGATCTGGCCCACAGACTGGATAGCAAGACCCCTTCTCTAAAAATGTCTGGTCAGACTTCAACCCTGGCCGGGGAATAAGCTAGCTTAAGGGGTAAACAGGCGTAGGGAGATGTTTTAGTTACCTAAATCCATACATAATACAAGAAGTGCACTTACAGTTGAAGTGCTTATTAATTATTCCTGAAAGCTGCCTTTAATCTTTCAGCACAGTAGGGAGACATTGTTTGTTCTAGATTAGATGGAGAGACAAGTTATCTATATTTAGAGCCTCATTTGCATAATTTAACATTTCCTACTTGGCACGCTGTTTACATTAATAATGTAGGTTCAACTTACTGTTTGCTTTAATATTCATTCTTAGGCATAATGTTTGTATTAATAATTCAAATTACAGTTTGTTAGAGCAGATTACTGTTTGCTTTATGTGTAGAACAGCATATAAAGACATCCTTATTAGACTGCTTATAGGCCAGCATAGTTTTATGTTGTCAACCTATGCATGCAACCAACAAAGGTAGAACATTTATTTAAATTAAAAACTCCATTGATAAGTCCATTCAAAGGGTACCAGTAAAGCATGCCTGTAGGAAAAGAAATACCAGAGTTTGGAGAAAGGACATGAAGTTTTAGCTGATGTCACTGTATGACCAAAATAACTTGCATACAATATTGATGTTCATCGTGTTATACTGCTGCAGTCATCACAGTAGGGTTATCCTGTCATCAGGCAGTCCTGCAGTCGGCCGAATCCCAACGTCTTGGTCCGGCGTCAGTTGTCGTCGCTTCTTCCCTGACGTCAGTGCGCCAGGGGTATAAAAGAGGCAGTCAACACCACTTTCTTCAGTCTTTCTTGCCGTGCGGTGCCCGAAGCAGAAGCAGTTCGCAAGTGCTGGTCAGTCAACTCCTGAGATTTTCGTATCGAATTTCAGACCAAAGTCTTCTATAAAGCTAATTACCTCATTGGAGAAACTTTTCTTGCCTCAGACCGATGTCAGACAAAGTTAATAATTGCATTTCTTGTGGGAAGCAAATACCTCATAAGGATTTTCATTCTTATTTTATTCCTTGCCTAGGCCCAGACCACGATGTCAGTGGTTGTCGGTTTTGTGCTAGGTTTAACAAACGTACAATTAAATGCCGAGCAGATTTCGCCCGACATTATTTTGGAAGAAAATTTAATTACAGCATGCCGTCGGAACAACCGACATCCAGAATGCTTAAAAAACGCAAGGATAACAATAGGCAACCGAGGCCCAGACCAGATACTGAGGCTTCAGCAAGGCCTGTCGCCGGTTCTCCAGTTTTCAGCGAGGCATCTATGTAGCCCCTGACTACTGCTGATCTAGAAATTCAAACGACCTCCCAGACCAAGATAACTGGGCCTCAGGAGCTGGTTCCATTAGGCCCAATGGACGCCAACCCTGATGGTGATCCAGATGTTGGGGACAGGCCTCCGGCTTTGGAAGGTGTCTTCAGACCGACGACTCTCACTATTAAGTCCTATGCTAAACTTAAAGCTCCCTTAAAAGTTAGGAAAGAGGGTCCGCAGACCCCTGCACAGGCCCCTATGCCTAAGAAATAGATGCTTAAGATGGCTGAGGATTTGATTACTCTTATCAGGGGTTCCCATCCCCCGCCTGACAAAAGGCCTAGACTGGAGGAGGATTACCCTTCCTCTGACCAAGCTTCCATTTCCTCAGCTTCCTCAGAGGACCAGGATTATTCCTTTCCTCCTTTGAAATTCCGATGCTGAAGAATCCATTCCTTCAGCATTTCCCCCTGAAGACTACTCTATTGGGGAAACTTTACACACCAAGAGGGAGCACTTCCACTGGGAAGGCCAGGATTATTCTGACTCAAAGAAAAGACTCCGTGAATTTCTTCTCCTGCTTCAGCACAGGCCCCTTGCAATTCCTCCAGTTTTAGACATTTTGGATGATGTTATCACTGAATCTAGTCTTAATCCAGACTCTTTACCTCCTGCACCAGCTAAACCAGACAGGTATTACCGTGTTCTCGACTCTCATAAATTTTTATATAAAAGCCCTGTTGCAGATCCCGAAATCATCTCCCAGGGTCCCAGAGGGCTTTTCTAAGAAAATAATACTTTCACTGATGAAAGAGTCTGCTTAAAGAATAGAAGCCATGTATACCAAATGAATAATTTGTTATAGTACGTATTGGTAGCTGGAATGACACCTTTTGTAACACTGCAGTAGTCTGTTTCCTCCTTTTTAATGATAGTGTGGTACCATATAATATGCACACGTAGACTGCAAAATGCTAATTTCTGCCACATACTCATATAATCTGTTCCACCAAAATCAGTGAAGTGTTATACTGCTGTCAATACAACCCATAATATTCTGAAGCAATGCTCTGTCAATAACATATGTTTGCTGGACCTAGGTTTGATATCTACAAAACTTTCAGCTTGGAAAATGAATACTTGTGTGAAGGAAGTCTATTCCATTCAAAATATACTCGTACAGAACTGTTATTTCATTTTCACACCAGCTTTACATGTACTGACTTGTGGTAAGTAATTGCTTTCTAAAAAAAAAAAACTGTCACCAAACAGCCTTCCTGAATTGTCCATGTATGTTGCCTCAGTAGTTCTCATATGTCAGCACATAAGAGCAAAGACATCCTGTCTAATAATGTAGCTATTTTTAATGCTTTTAAGCTTAGGTAATGATGTTTTTCTTAATTCTGTTTACTTGGGTAGTGCAATTTAGGCGTCTGGGGAAACTGTTTCCTTTTTGTGCTCGTGCATACATGCAGAAAGTGTATTAGTGATCCCTGGGGGAAATTCATCTCTTTGATCTCATTTGATGTTAAGTTGTCTATCTCACCTTCATTCTTGCTGGTTGGGACTCTACTCAGCCATCTTCTAAAGCTCAAGAGCTATTTACTGGCTCGAGGCCTCCCCATATCCCACAAAGCCTGGTGCCAGATCCCCAGATCTCGTTTGCCACTTCTACTACGAGGTTGCGTTTCCTGGCTCAGGTCATATTGTTCAATTTTTTTCTATTTAATTAGCTATTTTCTTAGAGTTGTTTGACTTCAGTTTAAGGCTTAGATTATAGTTAGTAATCCTATTACTCTAGATTTCTTAGTTAACCCTCCCGATTTCCTTGAAAACTTGTTAGTGTTAAACTCCCCCCCCCACTTCTACCTACAGATATTCTAGACGTTTTTTCTTATACCTTTTTAGATAGTAGTTTGTTAGTTAGTTAACTAGTGGTAGTAATTTGTTACTATATAACATATATATATATATATATATATATATATATATATATATACATACATATATATATATATATATATATATATATATATATATATATATATATATATATATATATAATACATATATATATATATATATATATATATATATATATATATATATAAAATAAATATATATATATATATATATATATATATATAAAAATAAATATATATATATATATATTAATAAATATATATATATATATATATATATATATATATATAGATATAGATATATATATATATATATATATATATATATATATATATAGATATATATAGATATATATATATATATATATATATATATATATATATATATATATATATATAGATATATATAGATATATATATATATATATATATATATATATATATATATAGATATAGATATATCTAAGCTGTATGCAGTAAGTAGTGTGCATCATGCAGAAGGCAGACGGGGATAGGCGTGTCTTACCAGTGTGCGAAATTAAGGGGTGCACAGCTTTCAGGTGTCACCTCAGTCTACTGAGTCATCTCACGATAGTGACTGAATGAAGTCTGGGGGTAAAAGTTATGCAGGTGACGTACAAAGTTGTTCACGCGCTCACATGTACTGTAATTTTTCTGGATGATGGATCACATGCCAACACACATGGGTCAATAAGCTTCTTCTTGTATAGTATCCATGGTAAAGATTCCATAATTTAGACATATTATTCAATTTGCTGGGATGGGACAACTGCCTATCCTGCTGAGGGTCACATAGTTTCATAGTCCATTTTATTCCTCTTTACAATCTTTCTTGAATGAACTATACAGGTCTAGAGTTGCTCAATATGTACTGTTAACAGTCACTACACCCAACATCAGTCATGTGGAAACTGCAAGGATACAGTCACCATTTAAAGCTTAGAGCAGAGACTGAGAGGCCATAATGGGCAGAGCTGTCTAGAAGATGAATAGCAAACTCATGGAAATAGACTATGAATGTCCATTTCATTCTTTACTATGAAAGGCAAGAGACAGAACTGATACAAAGTGTTAGAACAGGTATTGATTAGGGTGCACTATGTGAAACCTTCACTGAAGAATCATCTCATTGTGTTTGCTGACAAAGGTCCCATACAAAATGTATAAGAATACACTGCCTGCATTTGGACCTGCTCTGTTAATGATAACAGCATCATATGAATGGCAGGGCAGATAAGTGAATGACTTTGGAGAGAGAAAGAGTCATTATAACACATGGCACATGTTTCTGTACAGATGTAGACAATACTAGAACTCCAGTTCTTTCTTTTAACATATTTCACCTATAGCTGCTGTGTAATTCTGTGCCCAACTTTTTGTGCACCTGTGGTGTGCTATGCCAGTCAGGATGCTTGCTTAAAAATGATTCTGCCTCAGTGTTCTGGGTGATAAGGCTCCTGATGTACGTTCAGGGACAGTAAATGTGATCTTCAGAACAGCAGCACTTTAAAGATGAAATTGCTGTATCTTGGAATATTCAGTCTAGTCCAATATACACAGATTTTAGAGTTAATATAAGTAAGTAGTAGGGATGAAGATGATATAAGAAGCTTGCCTCCATGCATCAAATGTGTTTCAGGTGTACCATTGCATTTCACAAGTCACTGTTATGTCACAGGGCTCATATGTAATTTTTAGGGATTCGTACTGAAGTTGTGAAACTATAACAGGACACGCATCTTACTGCACAACATGCAGCATCTGTATAATATTCCTGTACAGTGCCTGCAACTTTGATTTACTGTTGTCTGAATATTTAGCCTTTACATGACTAATGCTTCAATGGCATGTTAATGTTTGGCATATGTAGGCACATGTTTTCAATTACAACAAAGTTGGTATGATATCAAAGCATAATTTCTCTATCTTGTGCCCTATGAATGTTGGGATATACGCCAGCTCCCCTAGTTTTCCTGAGGTGCATAAAGTTGTCATTGTAGAATAAAACAATGTGCATGCATTGCTATTGCCATGCACTCTAATGAAAGTTACTGCTACAGGATGCCCATGGTACATCTGCACTAGGTGTTTTATCACCGTCCTCATTCACTACTAATGACCATGCATTATAGCATGAGTACATGAGTGAATAGCCACTACACTGTGCATTGCACTGGTAAAGACCTTTGTCACTCTCACACACAATACTCTGCTTTTGTATTGCTGTTTTCACACATTCTACTCTACTGGTAGTAATGAACATGAAGCCTGTGTGGTAACCAGCCTGACAAAATGCTTTTCAGAGATGACTCATTTGATGGATACCAATATTGTTGAAACTCTCATGGGGCAGGACAAAGACACCCCCCCTTTTTTTCTGCTCATCCCAGACATTGTTGTATGGCTCCAGTACTGTTACTCTGCTGGTTTCTGTTTCCAGGACTATGGGAATCAGGAGTGCCATGGCTGGGCAAGAGCCATATAGCTAATTTGTCACTGGCTAGGATTCCTAACCAGCTCTCCATTCCTCAGTAAGAGTAAGTCAGGTAGCAGGGAGTTTGGCAGATTGCTAGTCCTTTGGTAGGGGGTTAACTATTTCTCTACTGAGAGAACCACTTATTCTTGTCAATTCTGCTGAGCATGCTGTTGCAGTCCTACAAGGGAAGTGCATCACTGGATTCTAAATATTCCTTCTCCTGCTGGTGCTAAAGTACTGCAACTGTGCACACACAGCTGGCTTGGCATACCTGTGTAATACCTAATGGCATCCTATTTGGTGAGCCAAGCTGTTTGCTGGCTGTCAGAACACATATACCTTTGATGACTCCACAAGCAATGTGTCAGCAATGCTGACGAATGATTAGGAATACTTCTTATAAACATACTCTATCCTTAAGAACCTGGTGGCTCTGACACCCAAATGGACTAGCCTTTTACAAAATTCTATTTACTGACCTAACAACTTTCAAAATTCACAAGGTGAAATGTTATTCCTGGTGAAGTTATCTTGGAATATTATGAAATTGCCCATATTTTGGAATAGTTGGGGAACATACCATATATTGGAAGTAGATGACACAGAGTCAACCAGTAAGCTGTCAGTATAATATTCTGTTTCAGACAAGGTGGTTCCAACATGTAGGCTCCTAAGTCTGAGGTTTATTTACTCATTCATGTTTGATTGGGGTAGTCATTATGCCAGTGACACATTTTCTGGTGAGACCCAAGGTGGCATTCTACTACTAGAGGAAATTTGGCCAAGGGCATCTTGAAACTTCCCCTCTCTTTTTGATAAGTGCCAGGGGCTTTATTACACTAATGGAAGCAGATGGGACCTCTGTTTAAAATCTCATTCTATTGATGCACATGCATATTGTTAACATATAACAGATGTGCTCCATGCTTGGTTTATCAAACATCCTGCACATTACATAAACAGGACTATAGATGAAAACCGTTTCCCTCCCAGACTTCTGTTTTTCTGAATCTGCCAATACACTGCTTTAAACCTCTACTTAATCTTCCATTTCATAATTACACCACATGCTTCTTGAAAGTTTCAGTGCATCTACAGTCTTTGTCCTCTTTATCCAAATAACTAAGTTAAAGTAATAGTTTCTCTTTATGTTCATATTAAAATTTTCTTCCTCAGCTTGGCACTTGCCTCCCCTACTATATCATTCCTTTCTTTTCAGGTCAACTCATTGACATTGTTTTTATACTATTTCAAATGCACATCATATGACTGCCCCCTTCCTCTAGTAACATCAAAGCAATTTCCAGAAGCTTCTCACTGTACCACTTCTCATCTAGTGTCCTCAAAATACTGAGCACTTCCTTTACACTCTGTGACACTGCCACCCAGCTATCTGGAATTTTGTAAATAATTCTATGTCATTTGGGAATTTTGATATAATTTATACAGAACTACATATGTCATGTACTGAGCTTGAAGGATGTAACCACAGCATACTCTGCTGGAACATAGAAAATTAACTTACAAAACTTCAAGAAAATAAAGTTGAAATTAAGTGCTTTACAATGTGCTATAAACATTAGTTTCAATGCAGCAAGCAGACACAATGTCGAGAGCTAGAAGTGTGTATATTGTCTTGAAAGAAAAGTAATTACTAGGTTTAAAATGTCATGTTTTATTGCTTTATGACTTCCTAGCAGGTACACATCTCAGAGGTATGTATTTCAAACACAGAAATGTTAAGTTTCTGTTTACCTGGGAACTGAAGACATGTGACAAAGTGTGATGTCATCCAAGCTAACCCAGCAGTAATATTTGATACTGATTTAAAAACTCTCTCAGAGAGAGACCATGCATTATGTATTTTGTCTTTGACCTGGAAACATCCACTCATCATCACATCTGCACCTGCTTGTAAGTAAGACTTAGGGCATAATATCTCTTTTAGATATATATAGGAATTAGGTAAAGATTAGTTTAGATGGTTTCTGTGTTTATATGAGACTGTCCTGCAATATTATTTTAAAATATTTCCTGTGATTCTGAACTCTGAAGTAACTGTGTTTGTTTTCTGAGTATTGCCTTGTTCTTTTATTATTCATTATTAAATATATTTAAAGTTATATTTGTGGGTGATATCTGTGAGACATATTTAAGCTCTGAGAGTACTTGCATATGTATTTGGTGACACTGTACAGGTCACTCCTAAATAGCCTGGCACTTGATCAAAACTACCATTTGGATAATAGTAAAATTACACAGTAGGATTGGACACCCTTTGTAAGGGCCTTATAGTAGCTGTTAAGTAGGGGTTGGTGGCAGTGATAACTACTTTATAGTCTGGGAAGAAGGGGGCATAGCTAGTAAACTTGTGCAAGCCTTCCACAGGAGTGTTTGTGTGTTTTTACAGTTGTACAAAAACAGTTACTTCAGAGTTTAGAATCACAGGAAATATTTTAAAACAACATTGCAAGACAGTATGAATTAAATACAGAAACCATCTAAACTAATCTTTACTATATTTCTATCTATATCTAAAATATATACAATGCCCTAATTCTTATTTACAAGCAAGTGCAGATGCGATGATGAGTGGATATTTCCAGGTCAAAGACAAAATACAAAATGCACAATCTCTTTCTGAAAGAGTTCTTAAATCAGTATCAAATATTACTGCTGGGTTAACTTGGATGACATCACTCTGTCATCTGACCACTTCCCAGGCTAGACAGAAACTTAACATCTCTGTGTTAGATATACATATCTCTCAGGTGTGCAGCTGCTAGGAAGTCATACAGCCATAAAACATTTTACATTTTAAACCTAGTAATTAAGTTTCTTTCAAGTCAATAGAACAACTTCTAGTTCTACAGATTGTATCTGCTTGCTGCATTGAAACTAACTTTATAGCACATCATAAAGCACTTAATTGATTTCAACGTTATTTTCTTAAAGTTTTGTAAGTTAAGGGTATGCTGTGGTTGCATTCTTGAAGCTCAGTACATAACATACAGTTCTATATACATCATATCAGTATTCATAAATGACGTAGAATTATTTACAAAATTCCAGATAGATGGGCTGGCAGTGTCACACACTCCTTAAAATTTCTTTATTATTTTGTTTCCTCTTAAAGGCAACACCTCTTTGGACAGTGTTCTACATATGGTCAGAGCAATGATCTTAATGATGGAAGAGAAACCTAAGTAATCCAACCATTGTAATTTCAGTGGAACCATTCCATTATCCTGTTGTGACTCAAGGATGTCGGTAAAGCTCAGTTTGCCTCAACACCTTGAAGTTTTTACCTGGTAACAAATATAAACTAACCAGTGAGAATTTTGCAAGAAGCTTGTCTCCTTCAGAGTGCCTGTTTTGCAATCTGTGCTGTGAGGACGTACGTATAGTCTGTGGAAGTGTGACCTTGAAATTGTTGAGTTACTCTTTCTCATCCATTCATTCTCAACCCCTTTTCCCATTGTGTACATGTGTTCTGGGTGTCACTTTCAACAGTGACAATCATCTCAAGCCAAGTTTTACACTGCCAGGTGGCTAGCTCTGCCACA
This sequence comes from Protopterus annectens, assembly GCF_019279795.1. Lineage (NCBI taxonomy): Eukaryota > Metazoa > Chordata > Ceratodontiformes > Protopteridae > Protopterus > Protopterus annectens. Next base: position 231,697,774 of record NC_056739.1, read on the forward strand.
GTAATTAATCTGTATCACTCGCACGTACTCACACCTATGGTCAATTTTAGAGTGCCCAATCCACATACTCCATGTCTTTGGAATGTGGGAGGAAACTGGAGTACCTGGAG